>NC_137064.1:3608134-3645634 GCF_032717465.1 Coenobita brevimanus
CTCTAAACCTTCTTCCCCTCTCATCTTCCACAAAACTGTCAAAAAAAATTGTTGTCTTCTCCAAAGTAATAATAAAATAATAATAATAATAATAATAATAATAATAATAATAATAATAATAATGCAGGTGTAAAAGTGACGCTTCTTTCACCAGTTAATCAAAATGGATTCTTTCTTAGTGGTAAAAATGTAATTAACTGAGCCTTCAGTATCATAAATAGGTTCTTTTTCCAGTAATAAATATTCGTTTCTCTTTCTCTAAAAGTAACTTCGACTTCTCTCAATGTTTTTCGTAATTGTCTTCACAATGACAGTAAAAGTTTTTCTGTCCATAAAAAGAAAAGATGGCTTCTTAGTCTTCTTTTTCGATTTCTTCTCTCTCTCTGTCTCTCTCTCTCTCTCTGTCTGTCTGTCTGTCTCTCTCTCTCTCTCTCTCTCTCTCTCTCTGTCTCTCTCTCTGTCTGTCTGTCTGTCTCTCTCTCTCTCTCTCTCTCTCTCTCTCCTTAATGTTGAAAAGGATATTATGTTAAATTTTCCTTCATAATCAAATATAATATTCTCCCTCAGTCACAAATAATAAAAAAATACATTGAGGCAATGAATAGCCCTCCTATTTTTATTATATTAAAAAAGGATTTCAGAGCAATAAATAAACTTTCCGCCTCTCTCAACAATAACAAAATTTCTCCGCTATAAATAACAATATAGCTTCTCAGTTGTAATAAAGGCAATTTTTAGTAAGGAAAAAAAAAATCTCTCAGTTTGGGAGGAAAGCATTACTGTTTTAAAAATTTATCTTGCCGTGGACCAAAAATACATAAATAAATAAAAAGAAACAAAGATAAATAGGTTTAGACAGATACATACCGTCTCTCATACTGAAAAAGAATTTTAGATTTGAACGGTGATAAAGAATTGAGTTTTCTCCCTCAGTGAGAAATAAAGTGCCTCCTCTCTCAATAATAGAAATCTACTGTTTCCTAATATAATTCACTTCTCCCACACTAGTAGGCAAAAATGTGAATACGGTAATAACAAACTTGACTTCCTTCATAATCATCCTGACCTCTATCTCCACTAAGAATTAAAAAAAAAGGAAAAAGAAAAAATTAAGCAAGCTGCGGTGACGTATACTGTATTGTTACTTTCGCAAAAAAAATTAAAATTGGGTTTTTACAGTGATAAAGTTGCATTCGCCCTCAATATCAAAAATTCTTCTCTCTCTACTCTCTCTCTCTCAATAATAAAAACCATACCCTCTCAAAAAATAAAATCCCTTCGTCCCACAGTGGTAAATAAACCTGGCTGTAGAGGCAAAAAATAGTCGGCTTCCCTCTCAGTGATAAATAAAAGTGAACCGGGCGTGTGTTTAATGTGGAAGTAATTGTTGGGTGTGTTGATGTAAGAGGTGACAGACACGCAGGCTCTCTCTCTCTCTCTTACATTTTCTTCCACTCTTTCTCTTATCCTCTCTCACTTTTCCATCAGTTAGCTCTCTCACTTACCCTTCTCTCTTGTTCCACACCCCTCTTTTCTTGTCTTCCTTTTGTTATCACCCATTCCTCCCCTATCGTCTGCCTTGCCTTCTTTCTTTCATATCCTTATCACTTCCCGCCTCTCTTCCTTCCTTCTCCTCTAGCTTCCTGCCTTCCTTCATTTAAAAGTCTCTCCTTCATTCCACCTCTTTGCCTCTTCATTCTCCCTTTCTCCCACTTCTGCCCCTCACCTTCTTCTTCCTCCCCTTCTTTCTCTTCCTTCTCCACTTGTCCAGGTAGCTTCCATTCTGTCTAGCCCCCTCTTCCTCTCTCTCTCTCTCTCTCTCTCTCCCATCCTTCTCGGTTCCAGTCTCTCCCTCTACTCCCTCCTTCCCTTCTCGTTACCATTATCACCTCCCTTCTCCATTCTTCTCCGTCTCCCTCTCCTTTACTACCTCCCTCCCTATCTTCCTTCATCCCCTCCCCCACCTGTCTCTCTCTCCTCCCTCTTCCGTAATCTATCCCTTTCCTTCGTGTCTTCCCCACCGCTGTCTCTTTCCTCCTACCTCCCCACCTCCTTCCTTTCTCCACGCCACATTTTTCCTTTCCCTCTCCATTATTCAACCTCTCTTCCATTTCTGTCCTTCACCTTGCCTAGTCCTTTCTCTTCCTATCCTTTCCTTTTCTTTCTCTATTTTTGCTTCTAACCAGTCTTTTTCCTCCACTCCTCATCCTCCCTTCCCTTCCATGCCCCATCTCTCTTTTCCCTCCATCCCACACATCTTCCCCTCCAACCTCTCTCATCATCATATCTCTACCTCCACAATCATCACTCTCCACATCCCTCCACCCGTCATTATTCCTATTCCTCCTTCCCCTCATCTCCACCTCCTTTAACATTCCCTATCCGCCATCCCCATTTCCCCCCTCCTGTCCCCACGCCTCTCCGCTCACAGTTACGTCTCACACTTCATACTCTTTCCTTCTCTTTCACGTTTCTACTATGGAATGATTGTAATAAACATCTCTAATTTCTGGTCAGCCAAGTTCAACCAATTTTCCAACATTATAAAAGTACACTGTTGGAAATTTACGTTTGGTATTGCTTCCCTCAAAAAAAAAAAAAAAAAAAAAAAAAAAAAAAAAAAAGAGAGAGAGAGAGAGCCAGTTATATGTTGTCCCATTTAGAGCGTAAGAATATGAAAAAAGGCTATCACTGTCTGCGGCATAAGGGTAGCAATGGCCAATCTTCCCCCTCCCTTTTTCGAAACTGCAGGCAGATTTCAAGGTCCAAGCAATATCTTTAAAAATCTATAATTCTGCATATTATTTTTTTGGCTACGATAAATTCCACAGAGTGTCTCCTCTGCAAAGGACAATCCACTCAAGTATATACAAACACAGCGCTGCCACAATGGTCGAAACTGTAAACGAGGCATGGATGTGGGAAGGAAGGAGGCTGGGGGTTTAGGCAGGACAGGAACGACTAAAGTTACATCAGTAAGGATTCGAAAAATTTTGCGTATTCTTCGCTGACATGAATAATAGTAATAATAATAATAATAATAATAATAATAAATATGTTCACTTTGGAAATTTCCTCCCGGTCCCCATTTTCTATTCGGCTCTTAAACTCACCAAAACTTTCAGCCATCATATCACACCCTTCGCTCCCTACTTCACGACCTTCCCTTAACTCGTCAATCCTCAGTCAGATTATCATAACTTTCGCTCAACTTTTCACTGCTTTTCATCAACTGTGCCACGTACAGCTGCGGTCCATAGTCCCTTTACAGCATCTCGTGACTGTGTAAATACCTAATACTTGACTCCTTAAGGTAAATAAACGAGTAAGCTGAATTCTCCATGCAGTAGGTAGATTTACGGAAAGGGTAAAGGATGTCACACACTCAAACCTTACTTAGGATGGGCTGAATACTGCTCTTCTTAGTTCGGAATCCTTTACTTATAAATGATGCAAATTCCTACGGCTAAATTCATCGATATTATCAAACAAGGTTGTAGTGTCAATTTATAAGTCTGGGACGCCAGAAACTACATCTCCCTCTCTCTCTCTCTCTCTCTCTCTCCCGCAAGCCACAAAAGTCTGCACCTAGCCCCAGACCCCAAAGCACCGCCAGAGCTAATGTGAAGGTTGCATGCTGGGTGCATTCCTGTCGCATCCCACCCTTCCTCTTGACATACACACACACACACACACACACACACTAATACTCTCTATCTCTGTTCTTATATGTTTTACTTCACACACACACACACACACACACACACACACACACACACACACACACAATACTCTCTCTCTCTGTTTATATGTTTTACTTCACACACACACACACACACACACACACACACACACACACACACACACACACCATCACTTTCTCCCACACCCACATACACTTCTTCTGACTGGCAAAACCTCTCACCCCAGAGGCCACATCCAAACACCACCAGGACAAATGTGCAAGTTGCATGTTGGATGTGTTCTTGTTGCATCCCATCTCTTGCCCGATACGATACGCCTGTTATGTTTTAATGGCCTAATGACTCGCGAAGGGGGGCGTGGGAGTCTGGCATCCACGTTACGGTCTCATAATCATTAGGTGGATATGTGTCACCCTCTTGGACTCAATTCTTGCAGGAGTATGACGAGCCCTAGCGTTTTTTCATCGGTTATCATCATCATCATTATCATCATCATCATCATCATCATCATCATTCTATCTCCATTACCCACTATTATGTGTGGTAAGGACCCAGAAATAAGGGAACGAAAGCACAAAAACTTAATCATCAGTAAAGATCCCAGTCAAAGAGGACACATTTCCATTCACTTTCCATTCATGTTTACGACATTCTCAGCTCCATCTCACGGGCTTAAATGATGGGCGTAAATAAAAACGTACTTTGTGACAGAGGACATTTCGTTGACAGTAGAGGAAAAAATCGTTACCCTCGCTGTGAATTTCCAAACAGTTTTTATCCCTCCGTTTCGACCTTTCGCAAATTCCGTTTTTCTCTCCTCTTCATGTTTCCCTTATTCACGCAATCATTTACCCTGTCCGTCTATCTTTCCTTTGCCCCTCCACACCGCCAGGCCCCTTTCTGTGTATTATCAGTAATATACAAGAGATGATTCAATCGTCAAAAGCTGAAATTTGCTACTATGGAGTGAATAGAGAGCCTCCAGTTCATAAGAATCACTTCAAGTCCACGCAGTTTAGGGATTACGAATAATAATAATAATAATAATAATAATAACAATTTTATTATTATTATTATTATTATTATCATCATCATCATCATCATTATCCTTGTATACACACGTGCGCTGTCATTATAATAGTCTATCTGCCTAACATACCCAATCATCGGCCTATATATCTATCACCTGTACTGAATTGTGGTATACACATAATTAAGGCGACATTAACCTATCACACTCAGACATAACTTTTTCAAAATCGCCCCTATATATCAGCTCGTTCCAGATCACTATGAGTATACTGTACCATGAACGCAACTCACTTGACCTCCATGCTCTGTCCTCGGCGGGTCAGGGATTCGTTCCATCCGTCCACCACTCTCATGGATTCACTCTGTTCTTGGCTGCATCGGCCTCTGATCTGTGAAGTAGTGAAATGACAGTGTTAATCCCTATCGTATGTATTGCTGCGTAGATGGTGTGGCGGCAGGTAAAGAAAGGTATCACTCACTTGCTTAAAAATAATGAAAAATCAATATAAGAGGAAAATTGCAGCAGGCTGGTTAGTTTATGCTAGGCAATTTGCGTCAATGAATATGATTCGCCTAAAAAAAATAACACAAGGATATAAAACAATGTTAAAAAGTTGTCAATAAATTTTAGCATGACGCCTTAGATCATGTCGATATAATATTTTTTTTTTTCACAGCAAGAAGCATATGAGTACAAGTATACAGTATATGCATACGAGTATATCTATCAATCAATCAATCAATCTATCTATCTATCTATCTATCTATATAATTAGGCAGATAGATGGAGGGGTAGATGGAAATATTGTTTATATTTATTTGCATATTTTAGCACATCCTTGCTTCTGTGTCAATAATTTTTTTTTTTATTATGTCATGTTGTTAAACAGAAGCATGTGAGAGAGTTTTCACTTCTCTTTCTGATCCATGTTTAGACAACAAATGAAGCGTATTGCAGACATATATAAAGAACAATAGCTTGCCTCACATGAAAGGGTAGTCTATGTGTTTTTCATCATCCATGCAAAGAACTTTTTTTCTTTTTTCTCACGAGTCAAATGCTAGCTAAATAACCCAATGCCACGACTGGATTAACTTTTTACACTACGATGACGTCTTTCTCAATAATTTCTTGGTGTCTTGAAACTATTCCACTTGGCTTTGGATAGACCTTTTTAGCTGGAGTTAAATATAATGATTTTCCTCTAATCATTTTGTCATTCGGGGATCCTAAGGTGGTGGTAGTAGTAGTAGTAGTAACAGTAGTAGTAGTAGTAGTAGTAGTAGTAGTAGTAGTAGTAGTAGTAGTAGTAGGAGGAGGAGGAGGAGGAGGAGGAGGAGGAGGAGGATTTCATAGCACCCTTTCCTCAGCGATTTATTCTGCTTATTTTATTTTCAGTGTCCCCTTCAAAACTAAGTCGATATCACACACACAAAAAAAGAGTATTAGAGATTACTGAAAGGTAATGTGCGAAATAAATCTCCGACGATAAGGGACTACGAAATCCCCCAAATGGAACCAGAGTGAGGTCTTATGGTTGTGTGTGTGTGTGTGTGTGTGTGTGTGTGTGTGTGTGTGTGTGTGTGTGTGTGTGTGTGTGTAAGTTGCGTGCGGAGGCTTGTGTGGGTGTCAGAGTCTGGAAGTGCATATGTTATTAGCTTTTTGTTGGTGGCTGTGATATGAGAGAGAGAGAGAGAGAGAGAGAGAGAGAGAGAGAGAGAGAGAGAGAGAGAGAGAGAGAGAGAGAGGCGGTGTAGTAAGTAAAAATTACCGTATGCAAGAGAAAATTTGCAGTTCCTTCTCTTTCCTTCAAACACCTCTTTCTGTCACTTGTCTTTTCCCAGTTCCTCCTCTTTGTCTTCTTCTCATCCCTCCTTCCATCATATTTTCTCTCTCCTATCCGTCTCCCTCTTTCCCCACTCCCTCTCATCGTTCAGTCGTCTTTCCTCTCCATTGCTCTCTTTCATTTTTCCCCTCTTTTCCTACTCCTATCTTCTCTTTCCCTCTTTTACTCACGAACACCTTTCCTTCCCTCCGTATATTTTTTAGACCCATTTCACCCTCCCTTCCAGTTATCGTTCCCCTCCCCCTTTTCCTCCTCTTCCTTTAATCTCCCCACCACAAACACCTCTTCACCTCTCCACAGTTCTCTTTAGCCTTTCATTTTCTTTTCTCTATTGCTTATCCTCACTCTTTCCTAATCTTCCTCAATTTTCATATCATTTTCTCTCCATCCTTCACTCTTTTCTTTTTTTTCCCTCTACTCTTTCCTCTCTCTTTATCTCCCTTCCTCCCTCTTTACCTCCCTTCCTCCCTCTTTCCTCCCTCTCTCTTCTCCATTTTCTCTGTTCACCATCTCACCTCCCCCTGTCGCTGCGTAAACTTCCTTGCCGCCACGTGACCGCCATATTGAATGACGTCACTAATGGGCGTCATTTCCGGTGGGCAGGATGGCCACTCGGGGACGCAGGGGGTTGGGGACGGTTGGGGGTGGGAGGGAGGTGAGGGGTGTGGGCAGGGAGAGGGGTCAGGAGGGGGGGGGGGCTGGATCTCTTGGTGGCAGTGTCAATAAGATAGAGTTTCCCGAGGCTGAGAGGGGAAGGGGGAGTGGATTGAAGGGGAGAAGGGAGGAGGAGGGAAGGAAAAGCGGTAGGGGGAAGGAGGGCTGAGGGAAACAGGGGAGGGAGAACAGAAGAAAGAATGGGAAATGGGAGAGGGGAGAAGAGGGGAGCAGGGGTAAGGATACTGGCAGGGGAAAAGGATGAGGGGAGGAAAGGGGAAATGGAGAGGGGAGAAATATCGGAAAGAAATGAGGTTGGAGGGAGGATGTCTTGCTCTCTTAGTGGTGGTGTCAGTCATAATAATTTCCGCCGATGAGGGAAGGAAGGGGAGAGAGGACGGGAGGGGAAAAGAGAGGAGAGGAGGGGAGATGGGAAGAGGGTGAGAAAGAGAGGCGGGGAGAGAAAGAAAAATACAGCGAGGAAGAGCATTGCTAAGTAAGAAAGAGAAGGGTAAGGTCTCTCTCTCTCTCTCTCTCTCACATTGGTGGCGAAGTCAATAATATAGAATTTCTTGACTCTGAAAGGAGCGGGGAGGAGGAGGAGGAGGAGGAGGAGGAGGAGGAGGAGGAGGAGGAGGAGGTAGAGAGGGAGAGAGGAAAGTGAGAGATCAAGAAAATGTAGGGGAGAAAGGAAGGACGTAGGAAAGAAGGGAGGTTGGAGGTAGATGAGATGGAGAAGGGATAGGTAGAAACAAATAGAAGGGAGAAAAAGGAAGATGGGGAGGTAAAAAGGAGTGAGGGGAGAAGAGGGATGGAAGAGAGGAGATAGAATGAGGAGCAGGGAAGAAAAGAGACAGGATGGAAAGTCTCTCTCTCTCTCTCTCGCTGTTAGTGCCCATATTATTGAGTTTTCCGGCGTTAAGAGAGGTGGGGAAGGGAAGGTGAGAAGGGGAGGGAAGAAAGGACGAGAGATGAGGAAGGAGGGAAGGGAGGGAACATTGCTGGACGACAGGAAAGTAGGGAAGAGTAAGGAACGAATTTGAGAGGAAGGAATGAGAGGATAAGGTTAGGAAGAGTGGAGGGAAGGAGGTAAGAGGAGGATGGAAGGAGGTAGAAAAAAAAAAAAAAGAGAGAGAGAGAGAGAGAGAGAGAGAGGAAAGGGGTAGGGAGCTTAGGGACGGGAAAGTCAGGGAGGAGAGAAGTACGGTAGATCAGTGAAGAGGTTACAGAGATGGAAGGAAGGAAGGAGGATAAGTAGGAGTGGAGAGGTGAAGGAGGGAAAAGGAAAGGGCAGGAGAAGAGGTAAAGGAGAGAAATCGGTAGAGAAGGAGAGGTGGAAGGAAATAAGAAGAGGGGGCGATAATGACCAGAGAGGAGTAGGGAAGGTAAGAGGTAAGAGGACAGAGACTGAGTAAGAGGAAGGGGTAGAGGGGAAGAAAAGAGGAGTCAGTAAGGGTGTTATGGGGGAAAAAAAGAGGGAGTATTTGACCCTTATCTTCCGGCTTCCGATTGGCTCTTGGCTAAATACGTCACTGAGAAAGGAGAAATCAGATCTGGTATACAATTTCCTCTTTTTCCTATTTTTCTTGGCTAATACTTGTACCTTTTTCGCAACCATCAACAATAAAACCAATATTTTTTTTAGGAGACCATAAATTTTAACCTGTGGGTATTAATATAAGCGTGAAAAATACTAAGATATATAAGGTTCCTATATTTCTAAGGAACATAATCGTTAGTACAATTTTTAAGGCAGTTTAAACGGTAATAGAATTGTGACGAGTTTTTATAGAATATTTTACGATAACACTTTGAAATGTATGTTACGATAATTACGACTATATATATAATTCTGACCTAACATACATCCTTCATAAATGACAATAATTCTGAGGCAATATAAAGCCAATGACAACTTTGAAGGATTATGAAAGCCACGACAATTTTTAAAAGAATATTAGGCGCTACGAAGATTCCTAGGGAGTATATAATGTTATGATAATTTCTGAGATAACTTTTTGAAAATATAATGCTTGAGGAAACAAAAATGCCAATAAGTACTAAAAGCAATAAATTTTTGAGTCATTGCTCCTCTTAGACAAGCACCCTCACAGTGAAAAAATCAATGGAGACTTTTTTTTTTTTTTTTTTTTTTTTTTTAAACGCTTCTGCATGAGATCGACTGGTGGTAGCAAGAATGAAGGCTGCCTGTCTCTGTCTCATCACTGCCCCAATATCTGCCTCGTATTTAGGATTGCGAAGACTTATATTCCCCTCCTCCCTCACACACACATACACACACACACACACACACACACACACACACACACACACACATTAGAGCACACAGAGTCACTTCAGCATAAAGCATACTCATGAAAACCACTGAAAATAAAACACACATATATAACAAAACACATTACAGACATAAAATAGATCACACACACACACACACACACACACACACACACACACACACACACACACACACACACGCACGAAAAGAAACACACACAGCCTCATAATTAGTAACTCACGCCACTCCAACACTCATCACAGTTTCTTATTTATTGCTCTCTCTCTCTCTCTCTCTCTCTTAAAGGGGGCACAAACCATGAAAGAATGATGG
Organism: Coenobita brevimanus; assembly: GCF_032717465.1. Classification (NCBI taxonomy): domain Eukaryota; kingdom Metazoa; phylum Arthropoda; class Malacostraca; order Decapoda; family Coenobitidae; genus Coenobita; species Coenobita brevimanus. Next base: position 3,618,001 of record NC_137064.1, read on the forward strand.
TATATACGAATGTAGGAATCCTGTCTATTTCAATACAGATTTTTTTTTTTTAACTGGAAGGGTTAGATGAAGCCTTAATTTAAACCCCTTTCGCTACAGATGAAAAAAAATCGTCAAATCGTCTGGTAGTAGCATGATTTAAAGAATGACGTCATCGGGTCAAAGGGCTTAAACAGGAGGCAGGTACCGCTGTTTGTAACCTTATGTTTTTAGCTCTAACATGAGGAGTTAAAAAATAATCTTAAGTAACTTCTTGCGTATGTGTCTTTCTGCTGTTTTTGTCAGTGATGTCTAGAGAAGGAGCTACAGTTACTTTTGCTGTCGCTACTGTTTCTGCTTCATTTTGGTCTGGCTGGCTGTATAGACTCGTCGACCACAGGTAAGCAAATGAAACTGTGGGGCCTTCGAACAGGGACAGCACAATACTTCGTCTCAGAGATAGAGTACAGTACTGTTTATACACCGTGTAGGGATCCGGCACCACCATGGTATGTTAACTGCCGACTACTGCACGAAAATACATAGCTCGGAAACAGGCTTTATGTCCCATGAAGTCAGTTATGGAGAAGACACCACTTACAGGATCCTCTCAGAGTTAAGGAGTCCACAATATATTTTTATTCATGTTGACCTGGGTGATTTCATTCAGATGGGAAAAAAATCGTGGTAGCGAAATATTAAGAACAATCTAGAGTAACCATTTTGCTACTATGACCGCTCTTAAGGGTTTCAATTTAAGCCAAAACCTGATAAGTTTGCTAGGATGAGAGAGATTCCAGCAGTCCATGGCTGATTGCTGTCACTTCACTCGGTACAGCCAAGTTATTGATGACAGAGGTGGAGGTAGTCGTTCTGTTATGCATGAATTTTCTCGCAGGTGTGTGTGTGTGTGTGTGTGTGTGTGTGTGTGTGTGTGTGTGTGTGTGTGTGTGTGTGTGTGTGTGTGTGTGTGTGTGTGTGTGTGTGTGTGAACAAAATAACTAAAAAAATAGTTACTCGATGTACTTTAAAAATTGATGGAGAGGTAAAGGGACAACGAAGGGCTTAATCTGTTGTTATTATTATTATTATTATTATTATTATTATTATTATCATTATTATTATTTTTACAATAGGTGAAAGGTCAAGGTCCCACGGTTAAGGAAAAGTGTGATTTATCAAAGTCACCCTAAACAGTTCTAATTCGCCTTAGACAAAACTTGAGGGAAGGGTTGAGGGTTATGCAAGAACAAAAGATTCAACCGTGACAGCAATCAAACAAAGGTCAAGGTCACAAGGGCAGGTCAAAGTTCGACCCCCATACGTCTGTGTGTGAACAAAATAAATTAAGATTTTTTTTTTTTTTTTTTTTTTTTTTTTTTTTTTTTTTTTAAGAATAATGTGTCAAAGATCCAGGGGAAGGGAAGAACAATGCCATTCGATTTCGAGAACCATCAGTCAAAGGTCAAGCTCGCAAGGCAGGGAAAAAAATGAAGGTCACGCAAGGTCAGCTGAGGCAAATTCGTTAAGATGTGGGCTAAATTAGGTGGAAGGGTTAGGGGTCAGGAAAGAACGAAGTACTCTCTCTCTCTCTCTCTCTCTCACTCAATTGCAGCTCTCTTCATCTCCTCCTTTTCACATTCTCTCTCTCTCTCTCTCTCTTTCTCCATCTTTCCTCCCTCCCCTTTTATCTTCCCTGTTCTCCCACCCATAAACTCCCCTACCGATGACGTGTAGGAGAGAGAGAGAGAGAGAGAGAGAGAGAGATGATAATGATGATGATGATGATTTTCCTTCATCCTGCTTCTAAATATAATCGAAGTAATTTACAGCAATGGAACTAAATTTTGATGATGATGATGATGATAATGATGACTGTTGATGGTGGTGATGATGATGGTACCTTCTCCATTAAGGACCTTCTACCAAGCCATTCTCTCTCCTCTGATCTCTCTCTCTCTCTCTCTCTCTCTCTCTCTCTCTCTCTCTCTCTCTCAGTCGATCGATTATACTTATCTACGTATCCATTTATCTAACTACCTACCTACCTATCTATCTACTGATCGATTTTTCTACCAACCTAACTATCCATTTATCTATCACTCAATCAATCAACCTAATTACCTATCGCTCCCAATGCAAAAACACCCCCAGAGCTACCCACCCCTCTCTTCCCCACTCCTCTTTCTCTCTCACCTCGCACTTCTTAATAACCCACCCCTCTCTCCCACCCACCCACACATTATAAGCGCGATGAAGTCTCGTGATTACGCTCCGACTCCCAAACAAAAGAGGATCGAACCGCAGACCCTGGGCGCGCAAAAGGAGTGGGTAGGGGGCGATTCCATTCCCTTTTGTTGGGGAATCGAGTCGCTTTTGTCTAGAGCGTAAAATACAGCTACTTTTACACCGGTGAATAACAATAGCCAGCCCCTCCCCCACCCGCTGGAGATTATGGTTGGAGGTGGCTGGGAGAGGAGAGCTGGGAGAGGCTGGGAGAAAGGGGATGAGCGATGGGGGAAGGTGGAAAGGGAGACAGGATGTGTGAGGTGGGGGGGAAGAGAAAGGGAGACGGGATGCGGGGGGAGGAGGGGAGATGAGAGAAGGGGAAGTATATGGGACGACAGAATGGGGAGGGGAAGGGAAGAGAAGGGGAGACGGGATGCGAGAGGGGGAGAGGAGAGGAGAGAAGGGGAAGGGGAAGAGGCGACATAATGGGAAGGGGGAGGGAAGAGGAACGGCAGGCAGGATGAGACAGGAGGAAGGGAAGGGAAGGGTACAGGAAGGCTATGAGAGAGAGGGGAATGGGAGTGAGAGACAGGCCATAAGAGAGTGGGGGATAGAGGAAGGGTGATATGCTGGGAGAGGAGCATGCCTGAAGGAGGGAAAGTAGAGGGAGGGGAGGGGAAAGAAGGCTGGAAGATAGTCTAGAGAGAGGGTAGGGTAGGGGAAACAGACGAGAAAAGGACGATGGGGAGCAGGACATATAGGGAAGCATTGGGGAGGTAGCGGGGAAGGAAAGCCTGGGAGGGAGGGAGGTAACAATCTAAAGGGGTGGTTGGGGGTGAAGGAAGGCGGAACCCTGAGAGATTAAAGGCTGGTGATGGTGTGAATGATTTTAAACGCGTGAATGCAGATACGTCCAAGCCCGCCATTACCTCACATCGTTACGGCACAACCAATCACCGCCTCTCTGTTCCACCCACGCCGGCTGCCTTTGATCCCTGGCTCGGAGGTGGAATTCCTGCCATCGTGGTCTACAAACAATTAGTGGATTAAGTAATTAGAAGGTCGGGCGGGGGAGAATGTAAACCCCTTCAGTCCGAGGTCTGATAAACTCGCCTGGCTTCGGCTTCGTAAACACAATCAACATCGTACTGAAGGGGTTACGGGAGATCACTGCATTTACGTATCTTTATTTACCTTTATTTATTCATTGTGGAATAGACTTTGCTCATAAACCTGCCATTTCTTTCCCTATTTCTCTTTAGTCATCCCTTCCAGTATCGCACCAACAAACAAACTACCTGTATATTGCACCACTTAAGGCTCCATTTAGGCTAGCATCATTTGTACTGCATTCCACATTTCTTCTGACTGCGGAATGTCATGCAGTACGGTACACTGGCAAAAACAAGGCTGTGTTAATAGTGTGTTGGTGGAAGAGTAATGAAGAAATATCAACACAGATTATATCCTAAAGGGAAATTGTTCCTGATATCTTTCTCATCATTTATTCCTTGTCCGATTTTTAGTTTCGTATTCTCTCTCTCTCTCTCTCTCTCTCTCTCTCTCTCTCTCTCTCTCTCTCTCTCTCTCACACACACACGCACACATCCCCGCGCCTCATGTAAACTCTAAACCAAAATTACTCCGCTTTCCATTCCCTTAAAATTCAGTCCATCTTGCATGATCTTACGAGCAGAGAGAGACGATAAGGAACATATTTTACGATGACCCTAAATCACGCTCTTCGTCTCGTAAATCGACCCTTTTTTGCGGTCTAGGAACTCCCTTGGCATATAAGCGCAAAGGGGTCGTGATGCAGTGAAGGGCAGCATGAGGGAGGCCGGCGTGGAGTGGTGGTGGTGGTGGTGGAAGTGTGGGGTGGTGGGTTGTGAGGACTGGAGTGGTGGATGGGAGTGGTGGTAGAGGCTTGGAGTGTTGTGTTGTATTGTGTTGTATTGTGTTGTGTTGTGTGTGTGTGTGTGTGTGTGTGTGTGTGTGTGTGTGTGTGTGTGTGTGTGTGTGTGTGTGTGTGTGTGTGTGTGTGTGAAAGACGATGATTCATAACTGCCTATCAACTACACGAAGGCTGTTAAGGGTAGACAATCAACTTCTGCTACGTCATAGGAATAAAACCCGCAACTGTCGATATTATACAGAGGTCCTCAAACGTACAGTTGGGTGAACAGAAACAGAGGAATGACAAACTCTGTCTAAGAATCTGACCAGAACACGAACCGAACCGTCCTCAAAATGTAGTGTAGGTGAGGGCAGACGAGGAGGTCAGCAGAGAGGTGTGGATGAGATCAAAGGTGAATCCGTGTGGTCCCCATACACACACACCTGGCCCACTCCAGTTGCAATAAATCCCATCACTGGGTTAGTTTATGGCCACACTAACAATGACCGCCTTAGGGACTGGATTAGCAGGGGAGGGGGTGGCGGGGGAGGTAGGGAAGGGGGGTAGCAGGGGAAGGGTAGGGATGGGAGAGACGAAGGGGAAGCAGAGGAGGGGTAGGGGTGGGAGGCATGGTGGGGGTTTCGGGGAGAGGAATAGGAAGAGAAGGATGATTCGGGGGATGGGAAGGGGAGCCTAAGGGAGGGGTAGGATAGGGAGGGATGGGATGGGGATAGGTAAGGCCGGAATATGGGATGATGAGGTCAGGGAAAATGGTGAAATAGGAGGGAACAGGAGAGAGGGAGGGTGAAGAAAGAAAAAGTGAGAGGGATGGCGAAGGAAGAAGAAAGGGAGGAATAGTGAAGGAGGAAAGACGGAAAGGGAGGACGTTGAAGGAAAAGAGAGGAGCACTGGGCCTGAGGAACCTTACTGTGCAGTCTACAGCCACAGTCGAAAGGAAGAAGATGGTTACTATCCTTATTTATCACTGTTACAAATATGCTGAGGAGGCGCCAGAAACAGAGAGAGAAGGACACGAAAACGAGAGAAACTGTTTTCAGAGTATCCTGTGAAATGGGTCGCACTTCCAGAAAGGGCCGAGAACTAAAACACGGCAAAAATTTTACGCCATGAATGTGCAGTGAGTTATAATTCATGTTGTTATAAGTACTTAACTTTCGTTCAAGAACCGATACGGGTCGAATCGAACAAGAAATAATTTTATTGTTGACTGCGCCGGATGATTTTATTTAACCTGAATGTGGGTTTCGTTAGCACTATGGATTATTATTATTATTATTATTATTATTTGGTTTTCCTTACTCTGTTCATCTGGAAAAAAAAAAAAAAAACTACTATGCTCTCCGATAACCAATTCTGACCGTGAGACATTTTAGGCATACTATCCTTGCGTTATTGTTGCTTCCGTCAGACGATTTCATTCAATGTGAGTGGCTACGGTAAACCCACTTGGCTAGATGAGGCCTTCTTTGGCTACTCTGGCTACAATTAGACAATTGAACTGAGCAAATATTTTCGAACTATTGTATACATAGTTAAATACAGCCTTTGTTAGCCTCTTCATTACGAAACAACTTGCCCAAATGATGTAAAATCGTCCAAAGATTACAAGATGAACTAAAAAAAAAAAAAAAAAGAGAGAAAACAGAATATTAAAGATAATAACAAAAAAAGAATGAAAAAAGAAAATTAAAGATAACGGAATAGAAGAGAGACAGAGAAGTAAAATACATTAGTTAACTGAATGGATTAAAGTGTCGGAGGAGGGTGTTGTAAGGTTCACGGTGTCGAACCCCAGCCGAGGTGTGCTCACAGGGGGTTCACACACCAGCTTCGCCAGTCTGCCTCCTCGCCTCTCCCAGCCTCGCCCCTCTCATCCTTCATTGTGAGGTTGTGGTATTTGATTTTGTTTTCCTCTTTTAAAAAATATTATTAGGTTGTTACTTCTAAGGTTCTGAACTATACAAATTCAACTTCAGCTTTTTATTATCTGCTTCGGGTTAATCCGGACATGCGTATGATTGTCATGGTAAATTTCTCACTTTCACTTCCCTCTCCCCCAAAGATGTTTGTGTTTCTTCTCTCAATATCAGGCATTAGGACTAAATAGGCCGCAGGAGTAAGAAGCAGCTCCATTACAATACTGTCTTGGTCGGTGGAATTTCTTTGAAGTTACAGACAAATTTAAACATAAAAGCTCGAGGTAATTCTAAAAGCTAGAGGTAATGCTGATATATTTAGAGGTACAGCGCGACATGGAAGAGATTTGTTTGTGGCCACCCCTTATGGGATTATGGCGTATGGCAACAGATTTTTTTTTCTTTCCAGCATAATGTTTTACCCCACATTTCCTCACCTGGCGAAGCATTATTCTAGTTGAAAGTGATGGCTGACTGTACTGCAATTTTCAGTTTGTGTTGCTTGTTGTGGCGTCTGCATCAACACCTCCCGCCACGGCAACACACGGCACCAGCGACTATGGCAACTAGGCCTGTTGCAAGAGAATTCTGCCTAGGAATCACGGGGGGTAGAGGACCAGCGGATTCGGCCATAACTGGACCGGGGGGCGAGGTTGTGATGGCGGGGTCAGTAGTGAGGCCAGCCACTGTAGTTACGATGGCCAGTATATTAGCCCCTGGGCCATTGGCTGTGACGGTGACGGCTACCACGGCTGTGCATAAATTTGTACTGCTATAAATCATAACTGCTATCACTGATGTAAATATATTTCTTCTATAGTCTGTTACAGCTTAATTCTTCACACAGGCTTCAACAACGCTACTGCTAACAATATTGTAACATGAACTCTCTGCCCTAATGGGGCACTATCACTTCCATACATCTTGTAAGCTTAAGTCGTGATTGCTAACACTGTTGCACATAAAGTTTCACTGCTATACTTTGTAACTGACCTGTAGCCTACATATATTTCGGCTCCTATATTTCGTAACTGCTTCCACTGCTGTACGCAAGTGTCTGTTCTTCATGACACTGTTTTCACAACTTTTATGAGAATGGAGTAGACTGTTTTTTATCCGTGTGGATCACTGGCTGTGGTAAATTTTTTTTAACGTTTTTTATAAATGTGGAACACAGGCTGCAGTAAATTTTTCTTATCGTTGTATATCGTTGTATGAATCTTATTACCCTCTCGTAATTGTGTAAGCAAGTTGTACTATAGTCGGACTCGCGCCCGTTTGCGGCTGTGGTGTGGCCCGCACCTGTGTACAATGGTGCCACGTTTCCCCAACTTGCGATGTGAAACGGAAGCTATTTATGTACAAGGCATCACAAATTCGATAAATTCAGATGAATAAACTTACACTTGTGTATTTTGATGGATGAATCAACAGTAATCTTATTATGCATAAAATATTTATACAGTAACACAGAAACATGGCATACATATTGTACAGTGTTGCTAAAAGAAATTGTAGTCACTTTTAATGTTTTTTAGCGTAGTTTTAGGGTGGGTAATAATATTACAGTTATGGATATAAGAGAATGAGCCTGAAAAAAGAAGAAATATGCCAATATCCAAAGTAAAAGAAATAATTCATATAATTCTTGTGAGTGGCAGCATTGACACACCCAGTCTGGCTGAAGATAAAGTACGTACCTCCGTAGACACAAGGATAGCTTGTACAGGTGTTGCTAGGGAAAAATGCTCACATTTACTGGCTTTTACCGTAATTTTAAGGGCGAGGAATAATCACATTTATAATCATAAGCTAATATGTAGGACAAAATAGTAGGCATATGCCAATACTGAAGTAAAAAAAAAAAAAAATTATTCACTCGCGAGCGGCAACACTTCCACACCCAGTCGGTGGCCTTGACCTCAGGGGTGGTGTGGAGAGAGAGATGGAGGAAGGGGAAAGAGAATGAATGAATGAAAATCAATCATGGTACTGCAATAACGGGTCATCTGTCGCCGTTACAAAAAATGATAAATATCACTAAATACAACAAAACCAAAATAACAAATGAAAGCACAATTATAAACAACTTATAAAAGAATCGAAAGCACTCAGGGTGGCTCACATCTCCCGCCAGGAGAGAGAGAGAGAGAGAGAGAGAGAGATAACGGTATAGAAAACTTGGCAACACTGTACACAGGTGCGGGCCACACCACAGCCGCAAACGGGCGCGAGTCCGACTATAGGAGGTTCCTCTCCTTGGACAAATACCTTAATCTGGAAATAGAAATTTGCCATAACCGAGGGAAATTTTGTTAATGGATAGTGTTAAGCTTTTGACTTCACTGCTAAGGATTTCAATGGGGTGTTTTCACAGCTAGTATCAGACAGAGGGCACTGCGGACTCTAACAGATTCCCGCGCTGTTTAAAAAGCTTATTTCTTTGTTAAACATCTACCCTGTTGTGTACTGTCAATCACAGCAATGTCCATAATTTAAATCATTCAGAGAACATAATTATAACTTAGCGAGAATTGTTTTATCATGTACTGAAGTGAAATATTCATTGAGGGCAACCATGCTGGCATAAATTTGTTCGGTGCAGATGCTGGGATGGGACTAGGATGAGACTGGTATCTATGGATGTAAAATTAAAATTAATCCTCCGTTCAAACTAGTGCGATTTAGTATGGTAGCTGCTTTAAAATTCGAGACCAGGATTGTGAATCTTCAAGCTTGTTAGATAGGAATCGAACCTGCCAGTTTAAAATGTCTCTATGAATCTTAACTTACCATGAGCCCTGCACTGCTTCAGAGAATGGTGAAATACCTAATTGTGCAATAAAGTCTGAAAAATAATTTTACTGACGCTGAAGTCTGCGGGATCCCCTCTAATTCTTTATTCAACTTCCGGGGAAAGATGCCCTTCCAAAAATTAGATAGCGGCATATGAGCCAGAATGCAAGACCATCATCCCACTACTGAAATATCTGTGCTGAAATAGTTAAATGTCCTGTACAGGAGAGAGCACTACCGCGGGAGCTTTAGACAACGGTAAGAAAGCTGACCCGACAGGAGTATGGATCAGTTTCCAACATAACAAATAATAATAAAGCCCAAATATACGCAAAAACTGTCCGGCGCAAGTGATCACATCTTGGTATCTCTGATCTGTGGACACAAGCATAATGAACAATGAAAAGTAAGGCTTTCTAGTCACTACTTTTACCACCGTATGCTAAAGGCTTTCACGCGTATGTATAATTACTGGAAGCATAACATTATTAAAAACTACATCGGCAGGTACTAAATGTTTAAAAAATAAAGTTCGTCTAAAGATTTTCCATCGTCCCCTCCCTACTTCCCACTAACCTAAGGGGCGGGAGAATTACAGAAGCAAGAAAACTCAAAGCTGAACAACCTGCAGTGAGACATATACTCGTATTCACTCGGTCATCAATCAGACCTTCGATGATAATTACTGTATACTCTCAAATACGAATTGCTGATCCTGACAAAGATAATTGTTTTAAGTGACTTCAAGTTCTCCCTCCCAAAGGTTATATTTACACACCTAATTTTATACCCACAGTAGTTCAAGAAGAAACTATTGAAATCAAGATGAAAACATGTGCAAGCTGTTCTCACTGACTGAATGATGTAATGATAAGAATGTTAGAGTATAGTTACCCTTTGTAGGACCCCATATACAGATAATAATGTTCAGCTGAGAGATAAACTGCCTCCTATCGTTAATCATAAAAACAATTCGGCACGGACTGGCGGAGGAGGCGGTCTACTGCTAAAAAAGTAGAGGACAAGGAAGTGATATAAGGAAAACTGTGGGAGAGGGGAAGCGATAATGAGAGGGGGATGTGGGAGAGGGACAGTGCGAAATGGATGTGGGAGGGGGAACACTGGGAAAGGAATTTGGGAGCAGGACAGTGGGAGAGGGATTTGGGAGGGGGACAGTGGGAGAAGGTCGACAGTGGGAAAAGGATGTGGAAGGAATGAGAATGTAAGGAAATGAAATGGGAAGGGAGGGAACAGTGAGAGGAGAGGAGATGGGAAGGAAGAGGAGAATAAATGAAACAGTAAAGAGAGGAGGCGCTGGTAAGGAAGTGTGAGAATCAGGGAGAATAAAATGTGAAATCCGTCCTCGTAGTGACAGGGTGACAGTAATCAGGGGCCAGGGGACACCAGAGAGCCCCCAGGGATGAGGTCTGGACTCCCCAATAAGGCGCGATACACATCTTGTGGGATTTTACACACGCGCCGGGGGAGTTGGTGTATTCCCGCGGTGGGTGTCGGTGTGGGAGGGTGGCCATATACTGGGAGCCAAAAGTGTGGCAGGATAAGGTGTACTGTCTGTGTATGTGTGGGAAAGGATGACTATGTGTATGTGTTTGTGGGAAAGGATGACTGTGTGTGTGTGTGTGTGTGTGTGTGTGTGTGTGTGTGTGTGTGTGTGTGTGTGTGTGTGTGTGTGTGTGTGTGTGTGTGTGTGTGTGTGTGTGTGTGTGTGTGTGTGTGTGTGTGTGTGTGTGTGTGTGTGTGTGTGTGTGTGTGTGTGTGTGTGTGTGTGTGTGTGTGTGTGTGTGTGTGTGTGTGTGTGTGTGTGTGTGTGTGTGTGTGTGTGTGTGTGTGTGTGTGTGTGTGTGTGTGTGTGTGTGTGTGTGTGTGTGTGTGTGTGTGTGTGTGTGTGTGTGTGTGTGTGTGTGTGTGTGTGTGTGTGTGTGTGTGTGTGTGTGTGTGTGTGTGTGTGTGTGTGTGTGTGTGTGTGTGTGTGTGTGTGTGTGTGTGTGTGTGTGTGTGTGTGTGTGTGTGTGTGTGTGTGTGTGTGTGTGTGTGTGTGTGTGTGTGTGTGTGTGTGTGTGTGTGTGTGTGTGTGTGTGTGTGTGTGTGTGTGTGTGTGTGTGTGTGTGTGTGTGTGTGTGTGTGTGTGTGTGTGTGTGTGTGTGTGTGTGTGTGTGTGTGTGTGTGTGTGTGTGTGTGTGTGTGTGTGTGTGTGTGTGTGTGTGTGTGTGTGTGTGTGTGTGTGTGCACCCCGAGAAGTGGGGCAGATGAAGCAAATACAAAACCAATTATGTTCAGAGCATACGTCACTGAAGTTTTTAGTTCTCTCTAAACACTTTCAGACGTACATTTAAATCAAGTAATTTCCCAGGAGCCTGTCATTCCAGTCTGCCGTTTTGCTCTTGCCATCTCGCAATCCGCCGGCAAGAAGTAGTAGTTTTCAGTATACACAAACCACGACCAGACGATTTTTTTTTTCTGAACTTAATGAAAGCTACATCTAACCTATGCAATTCGAAAAGTTTCCCAGGTGTTAAATGAAATGGTCAGAAAAATAGCACGATAAAAAAAAAAAAAAAAAAAAAAAAAACAAGTGGAGTACTCGTAGGGAAGGGAATAAGAACGTAAGAAAGAAAAAAAACTGTAATGGATAGAAAGGCAGAAGCATGGTATGGAAGAGGCATGGAAAGGAACAGGCAGAAGGGGAGCTTGGAGGTTAGGCAGGAGGCTGGGTTAAGGAGGAAAGGGACGAAAGGTGAGGCATGGGAGAGGTAAGGTGGGGGAGGGGTGAGGCAGGAGGGAGACAGAGGAGTGGTTAGGAAAGGAGAGAGTTAAGCCAGGGAAAGAGGATAGACGGGGAAAGAGACGGGCATGGGGAGGGGTGAGGCAGGATGAGAGAGAGAGAGAGAGAGAGAGAGAGAGAGAGAGGTGAGTGTGGAAAGAGCGTAAAGGAAAACGGAGAGAAGCTGGTCATTTTGTATGGAGGGGAGAAGACAGGAACTGGAGGGAAAAATGTGGGAAAAGGCGGAGGAGAAAGAGGTGAGAGGCAGAATGGAGGGGAGAAAGAGGTGAGAGGCAGAATGGAGGGGAGAAAGAGGTGAGAGGCAGAATGGAGGGGAGAAAGAGGTGAGAGGCAGAATGGAGGGGAGAAAGAGGTGAGAGGCAGAATGGAGGGGAGAAAGAGGTGAGAGGCAGAATGGAGGGGAGAAAGAGGTGAGAGGCAGAATGGAAGGGAGGAATGGAATGGTTAAGGTGGGGGAGGGAGATGATGAACTACGAAGAGGGAAATGGGAGGTAAGAGAGAGAGGCAGGGTGAAGGAAAGGAAGGGTAAAGGAAAGGCAGGGTGAGGGAAAGGCAGGTAAGGGAGAGACTGGGTGAGGAAGGCAGGGTGGGGGGACAAGGTGAGGGTGAGGCAGGTTAGCGAGAGGCAGGCGAGGGAAAGACAGGTTAGAGAGAGGCAGGATGAGGGAGAGGTAGGGTGACAGAGAGACAGGATGAGGGAGAGGTACGGAGAGTGAGATATTAAAAAGATAGGCAGGTAGAGGGAGATAAAGGAAGAGGGGTAGAGAGGCAGTGAGAAAAGAGAAATAAGAAAGAGAGAGATTATTTTATTCTATATGGATGAGGAAAATGAGTAGGAAGGTGAGGATGGAGTGAGTGAGGGAGAAAGAGGTGAGTAGGGAGATGGAACAAGGAAGAAGAGGCTGGAGAGAGAGAGAGAGAGAGAGAGAGAGAGAGAGAAACTGATACTGACTGTGAGGGAGAGGATGAATCAGGGAGAAGATGAGGCTGGGAAGAGGTGAGACAGGAAGAAAGTGAAAAGCTCAAAAGGTATAGGAAGAAGCAAGATGAAGTAAAGACAAGATGGGGATGAGGAAAAGGAGAGGGAGAGCAAAAGAGAAGAGTACTGTATAAGGCAGGGGTGAGGGAGAATATAAGGCAGGGAGAGAGTATGCCGCAGGGAGAGAGACTGAGAAAGAATGAGGCTGAGAAACGGAAAGGCAGGGGGTGAGTGATGGGGTGAAATAAAGAGAGTGTGGGAGAGATAATGAGAGCGTTAGACAGAGAAGAGTGAGACAAGAAAAGGTGTGAGAAGGAGATCAACTTCACTGTGAGTCAGGAAGAGGAACAGGGAGTAAGGGGAAAAAAAAATCATGGAGGAGGAGGAAAGGAGAAAAGAAGCAGGGATAAAGTTGAGGGTGAGGCAAGAATATTAGTGAGACAGGACACGGTGAGGCAGGAAGGGTGAAAAACAGAGGCAAGGAAGGGTGATGTAGGGAAAGATGAGACAAGGGAAGCGAGGGGAGGGGGAGGGAAGACATCTACATAAAACCCTCATTTCCCCCTTGTCCCCCACTCGTCCCCTTTCCCCCCTGCACCCTGCCTTGTCCCCCCTTGCCCCCCATGCGGCGTCAGCACCCCCGGGCCACAGCGCCCCCCTGTGTAATCGCGGCAAATGACCGATAAATCCCTGATAGGCTGCCACCCCAGGCCCTTGAGGCGGGGAGAGGGGGAGGGGAGGAAAAGAGAGAGGAAGGAGAGAATTTGGGAAGGAAGAGAGAGGGGGCAGACGGAGAAAGAGGAGGAGTTCAGAGGGGGTAGGGAGGGAAACTGGATGAAAGGAAAAGGAAGGGGCCGGGGGGCAGAGGAAAAAGGAAAGAGGGAGTGAAGAAGAAAAGGAAACGAATTAAAAAGACGAGGCAAGAAGTGGAGGGGGGTTTGGGGTGAAGGAAGGCGGAGGGGGGTGTTGAGGAGAATGGAAAAGAGGGGTGTTTAGTGTAGAATGAATCGGAAAGGGGGGGGAGGAGAGGAAGGAAGAAGAGGACTTGATATGGAGAGGGAGAAGGGGATGGGGGAGAGAGGAAGAGGGAGGAGTGCGTGTTTAGTGGGCAACGGAAGGGACGGGGATGGAGGGATGGTGGAGATAGGAAGAGGGAAGCAAGGGGGAGGGGAGAGAAGAATGATATGGGGAGAGAGGGGGGTGAGGTGATTCCCAAGGGGTGGAAGGGAGAGATAACGATAGGGATTTAGTAGCAGAGAGGGGTGATGGAGGAGGAGGGGGGGGTGAGATGTAAGGGAAGGGGGTCAGAGATTAGGGAAGGGGAAGGGGTAAGGGGAAGGAAAGGGAAAAAATGATAGGTGAAGGGTAGGAAGGGGTGAAGGAGGAGAGTGATGAAGGGCTGCAGAAGGGAGAAAATGTAAGGAGGAGGAGGAGGAGGAGGTGGTGGGAAGGTTTGGAAAGACGAGTACACGAAGGAGGATAAGAGGTTAAGGAAATTAGAGAAACGAGAGGTAAGGAAACGAGATAAGAGATGAGGCAGGAGAAGAGTGAAAGGAGAAGTAGCGGGGAGGGGAGAGGGGAGGGAGAGGTGAAGGAAAAGAGGGCGGTGATCACTGAAGGAAGGGCGAAAAGAGAGCGAGAGGGGAGAGGGGAGAGGAAGAGGGAGAAAAAAAATATGAGTGAGGTGAAAAGGGAGGAAAGGAGGTGGAGTGAGGGAGGGGTAGGGGTGAGAGGCGAGAGTGGGGTGAGGGGCGAAGGTGGGGTGAAGGGGGTGAGGGAGGAAAAACGCTGATGAAGGATGAGTATATCCCACATGAATAACACACAAGGCAGGGAGAGGGACTTGGCTCTCTGTTATCCATTTGGGGTTTTCATTTTTGACTTTGGGGTTTTATTATATTTCTTTTGGGTCTGGGGTTTCATTTCCAGGGTTTCAGTTCGGGGGTTTCAATTGTTATTTGGGGATTTTCATTATTATTTTTTCGGATTTCTAGATTTTTATATTCCGTTTTGAGGCTTTTATTTCATGGGTATTGGGTAGGGTAATAATTTCTTTTCTCTCTCGCTTTTTTTTTTTTTTTTTTTTTTTTTTTTTTTTTTGGACTTCCATGAAAGCGATGCCATTTTTTTGATAATTAATTTTTCAGTTTTTCGTTCTGGATTTTCACTGTTTATTTTTGACGTGCTTATTTCTCATGCTGTGGCTATCATTTTTTTTTTTTTTTTTTTTTTTTTTTTTTTTTTTATACTGGGGTTTCTTTGTTAATGCTTTTTTTTTTTCTCTCTCTCTCTCTCTTTCTTTCCTTTTTCTTATATTTTCGAGATTCGCTGTTTCCATACTCTTAGATTTGGCGGGCCATTTTTTTTTTTTCTTTCTCTTTCTTTCTCTGTCTGTCTGTCTGTCTGTCTCTGTCTCTCTCTCTCTCGCTCTCTCTCTCTCTCTCTCTCTCTTGTTTTGTGGATTCCATTTATCATTTTCAGATACTAATCCCTTTGAAAGAGCTTAAAAGAATACGTCATTACACACACACACACACACACACACACACACACACACACACACACACACACACACACAGATATATCCCTTCAGTACGAAAACGCCAATTGATTTTAAACTTGCTACTGATGGGCGATTTTTTTTTTTAGCTTAGTGATATACCGTAATAAAAAAAAAATGAAGAATGGATTAGGCCAGTCTCACCCCTTTGCCTTGGAGAGATTAGCCGAGGAAAATAAAATCGTGTGGATATAGTAAGAATAAAATAGTAAAAAATATATATATAAAAAAATAAAGACGACATTGTAATGAGCGTGTTAAGGAGGCGGCTGAGAGAACTTAACCTTTTCGCTGCCATGGGAGATAAATTCAGAAAAAGTACAGATTTATTTTTCATTTTAAGTATTCCATTCCTCTCAGTTTTCACCCCTTCGCTACGGTAACGCCTTTCCTCCATGCTGGCTACTGGACAAGCGATTTTATGTAGCTTAATGGAGACTTCTCGGTGTGAAAGGGTACAAACTACAGTCCTTCACGTAACTCCACCAGTCTGAGACATCCTTCCTTAGTCGAAAAAAATATTATGGTCACAGCTTAACTGATATAAAGTCCAGGCCGTGAGATAAAGCATGATAAAGCCTTCACTACCCCTTTTCTCTACGCGGGTAAACTTCCTAAGCTACGCAAAATTACGTGGAGCTCGCTGGAATATAATCAAAAAGTTTCCCCTACACTGAAAGGTCAAAAAATGTAACACCCGAGACCATTGCACTAAGCGACAGGACAGGGAAATATTTCAGTGTTTCATTCTATTCTTTGCGTGGGCCAGTCAGCGGTTCCCTGTTTTTCCAGTCTTCTCTTTGATTTTCCGGCTCTCATTCGCCAAAGTCCCTGCTATTAATTGAGGTCGCGTTTTTATGGTGAGATGTGCGGTTTGGGGGAGTGGTGGGGGCACGTGTGGGTGGGGTGAGAGGGAGACATGGGTGAGGGAAAGAGGAACAGGGGGGGAAGGGATGAGTAGGGAGATACGGAGAGGGGCAGGGTAGAGGGAAGATGGAAAGAGGTAGAGGGAAGGTAACAGTGAGTGAACAGCAGGGAGGGAGGAAAGGGAGGAAAGCGATGGGGGTGGGTGAGGGAGTGACTGAGCATAGTGGAGAGGGTGTGAGGGTGAAACTAGAAGGGAGAAAGGGAGGGTGGGAGGAAGAGAAGAGGACGAAGAGAGAATGAAATGGGAGAGAGGAGAGAGACTGAAGAGGGAGTAAAGAGAAAATGAGGGAGAACGGAAAGGGTAGAGAGGAATGGGATGAGGGAGAGAAACGAAAGAGGAAAGAGGTAAGGGAGGGGGGAGGAGTGGGAATGTGGCTGGGGCTTGGAGAGGGGGGAGGAGAAGAGAGGAGAGGAGTGGGGAGGGGAACTGAAGGGAGAAAAGCAAGCAGAGATACTGTAGGCTAGGAAAAAGTGTGATTGGGAGTTTGAAGGGGAGAGGGGAAGGAAAGAATGTGAAACGTGAGAAAGAGTGGAAAAGGATGGGGAGGGACTGTTAGGGGAGGGGGTCGTGTGTGAGGGAGTATGGAAATAATGGAAGGTGTGGTGAAGAGGGAGGGAGGGAGAGAGAATGTGAGAAGTGAGGGACGTTGGAGGAGAAGGTAAGAGGGGAGAGGGAATGAGGAGGAGTGAAGAGGGATGATGAGTAGGAGAGATGAGGGAAGGTGAGTGTGCAAAGGGTTAAATGAGATGTGAGGGGAGAATATGAAGAATCGGAGGCTAGGGGAGCAGTAAGATGAGACAGGGGAGAGGGAAGGGTGAGAGGAGTGGGGAAAGGGTGAGGAGTGAGGGGAGAATGAGGTGAGGTGGGAGGGGAGGGAAGTGGAGGTGAGTGAGGGTGAGGGTGAGAGGTGAGGGAGGGTGACGGAAGCGTGAAGAATGGGGTGAGGGGAGGCAAGAGTGAGAGAAAATAACGTGGGGGAGGCAGAGGGGAGAGCGAGGGAGGATAAGGCGGGGTGAGGGGAGGTTGGGTGATTCAGGAGGGGAGGAATACGCTGATTTAGGGGTAAGGGAAAGAGAGAGAGAGAGAGAGAGAGAGAGAGAGAGAGAGAGAATCAAGTATTACTAAGTTCCAATTTTCCCCTACAACACGACGCACAACCATCGAATTTACAACCAGGTCCCCAAATGCATTTCTGAGTGAACACGGAGAACGGGCAACAAGCGTCCTCAAGGCACTGACCTGTCCTGAGAATCGAACCCAGAGGAGAGCAGGAGATGATGGTGGAAGGAAGCAAGAGGAGGAGGAGAAGAGGGGTGACGGAGAAGAGGGGAGGAGGAGAAGAGGGAGAATGAAGAAGAGCGGAGGAGGAGGAGAGGGGAGAAGGAGAATAAGGGAGGAGAACAGGGAGAAAGGGGAAGAGGGGAGAAAGAGAAGATGGGAGATGGAGAGGAGGGGAGAAGGAGAAGAGGGGAGATGGAGAGGAGGGTAGGATGAGGAGGTAGGAGAAAATTTTTGGAAAGAAGAGAAGAGATGAAAAGAGACGGTAAGTGCAGGAGACCGAGAATGAGATGAAAAAGAGGGTAAGTAAAAGAGAAAAGCCAAGAGGAGAGGTTGAGAAGAGGCTGAGAAGAGGATAATAAATAGGAAAAGAGGAGGAGGAGAAGAAGAGAATAGAAAGAGGAGAAAAGAGGGGAGGAGAACAGTGCATGGAAGAAGAAGAGAAAAGGGAGGAGGAGGAGGAGGAGGAGGAGGAGGAGGAGAAGGAGGAAGAAGAAGAGAAGAAGGAGGAAGAAGAGGAGGAGGAGGAAGAAGAGGAGGAGGAGGAGGAGGAAGGAGAGAGAACTAAAGATAGGACGACGAAAAGAGGGTTAAACAAGGAGAGGAGAATAAAGAGAGGGGAAAGAGGGAGAGGAGAAGAGGGGTGATGGAGGTGAGTGAGGGGTGCTGAAGATAGGCGAAGCGTGAAGGATGAGGGGAAAGAAACGAGGGAATTATAGAAGAGGGGAGAGAGAGAGAGAGAGAGAGAGAGAGAGAGAGAGAGAGAGAGAGAGAGGTGCGAGGGGAAGGAGCAAAAAAAAAGGGAGCAAAATGAAAGGGGGCGAGAGGACAAGGAAGAAACACTGATAGGCAATTTTTGAGGGAGTAGAAGGGGAGAGGAGGACAAGAGGAGAAGGGAAGGGGAGGGAGGGAGGGAGGGAGGGGGGGAGAGAGAGGGAGAGGAAGGGAGGAAGGGAGAGAGAGAGGGAAGAAGGGTTATGGAGAATGGGAGAGAGGATGTATAAATTGCAAAATAAAAAAATAGCAAGAGGAGATACTGAGAGAAAGAGAGAATTAAAGTTCTTAGAGATATTCGTAACCTCATGGGATGCGGCGTCGGGCAAGGGATGGACGGAAGCAAGAACAACATGAACAACACTGAACATTACCAGCACCAGTGAACAAAATTATGACCAAAATAGATCAATAAATCAATAAATAAAGAGAATAAAGAACGACCATTATGGCGATCGCTGCTATGACCTCACTTCGGTACTTCTTCACACGATTTTATTGAGCTGAAAGAAATCCCTAAACAGATGCAGTAAAAAAAAATAATTAAGTAATATAAAATAAATAATGACCCTGGTATAGATTTTTTTATGCAGTCTACACCAGAAATAAATGCTTGAGGTGAATAGAATAATGGGGTTTTTCTCAATTAATCGTTTCGCCATGAAAGAGTTTCCATAAGGTACTCAAAATCGTCTGGCTGTGATAATAATAATAATAATAATAATAATAATATGAAGTGATTATGAGAATACTGAATTCATCCACCTTCCCTCATTCTAATCCACAGCCACCCTTCATTCTCACCCTACCTACCCCCTCATCCCTCATTCTCTCCCTACCTACTCCCTCACCCCTCATTCTAACCCTTTGTATCCCTCGCTCATACCACCTTATCCCCCTCCCCCACCACCTCTTATCCTCCCTCACCCCTGTTTTCACACTATCCTACCTACCCCCCCCTTATCCCTCTCCCTTACCACCCTCCACTCTCCCTCACCCCTTATTCTCCCCCTCTCACTTCGACACCCTTATCATATTTCCGTCATGCTCTCCCCCCCCACTCACCCTACCCCCACTCACCCTTACAACCTAATTCCCCATTTTACTCTCCCCTCACCCTTTCTACCCCTCACCCTTACCTTCATACCACAATCCCCTTACCCTCATCTCTCACACTTATCTCCTTATTCCCCTCATACTTTCCCCTCACCCTGCCTTATTCCTCCCCCTCCCCCTGGCCCTCATTCCCTCCCACCTCACTACCCTTTACTCTTACAGTCCCCTCGCCAGACCTAACGAGGGTCCAAGTCAGGCCAAAATTGTTGAGTGCTTCAATTTTCACACATTTACCCTGTTAAGCTCGTGACGTCTGTTTTAATTTTGCTATCTCCAGACGCTTTCATTCAGCTTTACAGACCCTTTTCAAACTGAGGGGAGGAGGGTTAGATATAGCCTTTATCAGTTTGTCCACTTAAATAGGTCCTTGAAATTAAATCGTGAATACTTGCCAAGCTCTTTACCCTGCCCAATTTCTTCTATCCCAGTCTCTGCTTCACCCTCAGCTCTCCCTCACTCTCACCATTCAAGCCCTCATCCTCATCCCATTCCCTCTTCCACACCCTCACATACTTATCTTGCACCTCTCGCTCAAAGTCATCCTTCAAGCACTTCTTCGTACACCATTTTCTTTTCTCCCTCACCTTCTCATACATATCCCTCTCCCTTTCAAGCAAGCTCTTCACCCACAGCATCTTCCATACCTACCACACCCTTTACCTCCCCCTCATCTCCCCTTTATCTCCCCTCCTCTTCCCCTTAATCCCCTCTCACCTTCACTCATCTTCCCTTCTTTCTTCTATTTACCTCCCCCTCATCCTTGTTTTTTTTCCTCTTCTTCATCTCCCCTTCACCTCCTCCCGCTGCTTCCCCCTAGCTCTCCCTCTCCCCATTCCCTCACCCCACCTAGCCCTCCCCTTCCTCTCTTGTGTATGGCCCCCCTGAGAGCCAGTGAGCCGGATACATGTTTAGGAAACAAATTATGCGGTGGTCGCGGCTTGTGGCCACTACCCCACTCACTCAGGGGGCCTTTGTTCTGCCATGATCCGCCCCGCCCCGCCCTGTCCTACCCCATTCTGCTCCGCTCCACACTCTTCTACCGCACTCTGTTCCACTCCAACCAGTCCCGCACCGCCCCGCTCCGCCCCACCCTACCCTGTCCTCCTCCATTCTGTCCTGCTCGGCCCTACTCCATCCCAACCCGGCCTGTCATACTCCATCCCGCTTCATCCTGCATGCTCTGTCCCACCTCAACCCATCCTATCCTTCCCCATCCTGCGCTATTCCATGCTCCTGTCCCACTTCCTGACCCACCCTTTTTCATTCCACCTGCATATGTCATTTCCTAACTCCACCCACTGCTATGCCTACACCCCTACTGTCCACCCTGCACCCACAAAACACCCACTCCGTAGCCTACACCCAACCCCACCCGCTACTCACCCTGCACTCCCTCCCACAAGCCATCCTTTTTCAACTTAACCCACTGCCAAACCCCAACCCCCACCCAACCCATTCAACCTACACCCAACCCCACCCAATATACTCATACCCGACTTCCTCCTCAAAATGCATCCTCACCCCACCCAATGCTTCTAGATAGAGAGATAGAAAGACAGACAAAGATATGGACAGACAGATAGACGGAAAGACAGACAGAGAGATAGACTGATTGATAGACTGATGGACAGACAGATATTTTACTGACCACAACGCAATGTAAGACTGGGAAAATAAAAACAACCTTAACATAATTGTCTAAAAAAATACAGTGCAGTAAGTACGATATCAGGACAAATAAAACAGAAAAACAATAAAACTTCTAACTGCACAAACAAAACATAAAGAGTGACTATCTAAACTAAGCCCCAAATCTGAATATTAAAACTGAACTGAAACTGAAACTGAGCACTGAATAGTGGAGTTACACATGAAAATCAGACGACTAAGACTGGGCCATTAAATCTGAACACTACATCTACATACTGAACATTGAAACTAAACATTAAGAAGGAATTAGTGAAAAAAAAAAACGCCAAATAACACATAAGCCAATTCTGAAACATGGCGCAGAATTAACACAGAGAACTGAGAATTGGTAAAACATTAAATTCCCTAGAAGATTTTTTTACAGTTACACGAAATACAGAATTGAAAATCGAGTAAATGAATTAATACAAATGCTTGAGTATTTAACTGTAAGGACAAATTTAATGAATTGATTTTGCACTGGTCATGAGGGGTGTAATGAAAAGTTGTCATTCTTACCCACAACCACAACCATATCCACACCCACATCCACACCCACACCCATACCCACACCCACACCCACACCCGCACCCACACCCACACCCGCATCCACACCCACAACGTATATTCCCACTTATTTTTATTTTGCTTGAAGTACCCATGATTCCTCTCTCTCTCTCTCTCTCTCTCTCTCTCTCTCTCTCTCTCTCTCTCGTTGTCTTTTACCATATTCAGCTTTTCCTTTTTTCCTTCCCATCATCTTCCATCTTTCTTTAAATTTCCTCCTACCTTTCCTCCACACTTGCTCTCTGATTTTCCTTCCCCTCCCCTTTGTTTTCTACAGTTCCCCTTCCCCCTCCCTTTTTCTCTTCACTCTTGTCTTTGTTTTTCCTATCAAATTTGTCCCTTCACCTCCCCTCCCTTTTCCTCCCATTTTCACTCCCACTCTTGTCACTGTTTCCTCCCTTCCCTTCTTCCCCTCTCCTTCTCTCTTCCCCATCTTTATTCCGGAATTTTCATATCACCCCTTTTCTCTCTACGTTTTCTATCATGTTTCCTCTCTCTCTCTCTCTCTCTCTCCACTTACATCACCTCTTACTCTTCTTTATATATGCTTCTTCCTCTCATCTCCTCTGTCTACTTTCTCTTCCCCACTTTCCCTATTTCCCTTCTCTCCCTCCACTTCCCTCCTTCCCCTCTCTCCCTCCACTTCCCTCCTTCCCCTCTCATGTCCTTTCTTTTCCCCTTTCCCATTCCCTCTCCTCTCCCTTCCATTTCCTCATTTCATTCTCCCCTCCATTCCTTTCCCTTCCCTTCGTCTCTCCTCCCCTACCCTCCTCTCTTCTTCCTTTTCTTCTCACTCCTCCTGCCCCCTCCCTCGATTATCTTCCTTCTCCTCCCTATACCTCCCCTTTGCTGACTCCTCTTCCCCCTCCTCCCTTTTCCTCCCTCCCCCGTCTCTTTCACCTTTCTCTCCCTTTCAGTGTTCTCTTCAACTTTCCTTCATATATCTTGCCATCTGTTCATCCTTTTTCCTCCTTCTTCTCTTCTCCTTTCCTCTTTTCCCTCCCTTCCAGTCTCCTTCTTTCCCATCTTCCCTCTCCTTTCCTTCTCTTTTTCTCCAACCCTCCCCCACCCTTTCCTTCCTACTCTCCACCCCTTTCCGCTCCCCATCCTGTTCTTTTTACTCCCTCCCCTTTTCCTCCCTCTTCCCCTTCCTTTTTCCCATCTTTCTTCCCCTCCCCTCCCCTCCCCTCCCTTCCCGTTGTCTCCTACCGCTTCCTTCACTTTCATCTCTCCAATAATCTTCTCCCCCAGTCTTCCTCTCCATCTCTTCTTCTCCAGTTTTCTCTCCCCAGCTTCCCCACCTTGTTCTCCCTTCCCCTCCCCTCCCCATTCTCCCTTTCCCAACCTTTTCTTTTCTTCTCCCTTTCCTCTCTCCTATTTTCCTTGCTAATTCTCTCTTCCCCTCTTTCCCTCATTTCTCCTCCCCTCCCATCCTCTCCCCTCCCCCCTTCCCTCCCTCAGACTAAACCGGTTCCCCACCATCTTCTCCCCCCAGCTGTCAATATCTCCCCCCACCCCCACCCTCACCCCTCCGATTCTCTCTCATTCTCGGGTTCTGTCTCTCCCCTCTTCCACCATCCAGCTGATTCTCTTCCCATCATACCCGCTGACACCTCTCTCTCTCTCTCTCTCTCTCTCTCTCTCTCTCTCTCTCTCTCTCTCTTTACTCCTCCTCCTAGCTCTCATCCTTCCTGTACTGTTCTTTTTCATATCTGCAAATTGGTTAAGATGTTTTTCCCCTTTTCGCACGACTGGCAGATATTAGATATTTTATTTTTAGAAACTCCAGCCAATTCTAATGATGTAAATAAGATGCGCTCAGTTAAATCGCTGAAAACAGTCTCTCTGATCATTTAACTGGAATGATACAATTAAGATTAAATTTCGATAACTCCTGAGGATTTTATATTGCATAGAGAAATGCTACTTAGTTCACTGATTTAAAAGAGTGTCATTTATTTATTACAGAGACACTTTATTTAATTCAACAGTTTTAAAAAGTCTCCCTTTTCTTCAATAGAGAGAAACTTTATTTGGTTCACAGGTTTAAGAGTCTCCCACTTACTCAATAAAGACAAGAGTTCGTAGGTTTAAACGAGTCTCCTTTATGCAGTGAAGATAAACCTTATTTAGTTCGTGGAGTAAAAAGCTTCTATTTTTATTTCATTCTGGTTAACGCCTGCCAGGTATAATCAGCATAGAAAATCCTCACCCACCACCAAACGATGCACCTCCACCTCGTTCACACCCGTGGTAACACCGTAATACCAACTCTGAGCATGATACCCCGACAACACACAGTACAGACGGTGGGTATTGGTGCCTAAATGATGCTGTGTGGGTTATTGGCATCTTCAATTGGCGCGTGGGTGACTAACTGAACTTTACAAATTGGCATAAATATATATAAGAGATGTCAAAGGAAAAAAAAAATACTCTTACGCACGTGGATCAGGAAATTGGTCCAAAGAAATCACATGAGCACAAGGCCAACTTACTAAATATTTCTAGAATAAGCATGAACAAGGAGCACTCAGGGAGTCAATACCAGAGCCCTAAAAATGGTCCAAGGGCCGTGTATTCTAAAAAACAGAGTTCCTTTACTCTTGTCTTACCCTCAATCCTCCCACCAACTTTGGTCCAAATCGGATCAAAACGGCTCGGCTTAACCTTGCTCTGTGGCCCTGACTTTGACCTCTTGCTATCGGATTCGAATCTCTTTATCTTTGGCTGGTCGTCAGTCATTTCACCAAGCATGGCGATATTGAACCAAAGCTGTTTGAACTGTTGGGTTGAATATTTGATCTTGCTCTGTGACCTTCACTCCTGACTGATTATTTTTAAAAACTGACTCTCCTCAGTTTTACTTTGCCCTAAACTCCCAAACATACTTTCGTCTAAATCGGCTAAAAATTTTTGAGCTGATCTTGCCGCGTTACCTTGACCTTCGACCCATTATTCTAAGTAAGAATAGGTTAACCCCTCGGACAACCCTTAACCATTCCACCAAGTCTGGTCAAATCAGATTAAAAAAAAAAAAGTTTCTTTTATTCACACAGCCACACATGGGTAGATAACTGACTTATAACTGTGACCTTGACCTTTGACTAACTGTTCGCATAACTGAATCCCCTCCTTCTAACCATACCTTCAATTCATCAACCAAGTTTGGTCTACATCAAGCAAAAATTGTTTGAGCTGACCTTGCTATGAGGCACTGATCTTTGACCTATTGGTCTCAGAAACAATAATTCAGCCACTTGGCTGAGCCTCAGCCCGTCCACCAAGTTCTGCTATAATTGGATGAAAATTGTCTGAGTTAATTTGTTCAAACAGACAGGTTAGGTTAGATGGCTCAATGGCGACTGTATTAACACTTAAGTTTTACGTCTAATGCTCAGCTAAATAAAATACAAATACAATACTACACTCGTTTCCCCTTAACTTGGCCCAGATTTTTATCCTTTTGTGGCTTATTTCACGTAGCTCAGTGGCAGAATAGGACAGTACAGTGGCTCTGCATCCTTTCCACGGCACTTCTTCATGGCTAGCATCATATATTTAGTGTTAACCTATTGTTATAACAGGGTATTCAAGCTACTACAATGCTGTGGTTCTCCATCCTTTCCACGGCACCTTTTCGTGACTAGCATCATATTTTCACGCTTACCTATTGCTAAAATTCGGTATTCAAGGTAAGAGATGATAATGTTAGGCCAGCTTAGTGTAAAAGAGGCATAGCTGAGTCGTTCCTACCATGAATACTTAAAAAAAAAAAAATCTTTAGTCTAGTCTCAGCTTTCATTTATTACAAGAAAGTACAAATAAATTTACTAATAATAAAAAAAAAAATACATGAAACCTTTAAGGCAAATCCAGAAATAATCAAAAGTTTCCAGAACCGAACCAATCATGTTAAAATTCACTCCAGGTTCATTAAAAAAAAGTGAGTGGTAAAACTACTAAAATCTTCGAAAAAAAAATAAGACTACAGTGGCATTCAAGGTTTCTCAAATTAAGTGAATCATTGTGGAATCCAATTTAAGCTGGCAACCAAAATTTTATGGGTAAACTACTAAAGAGTTCCGGAAAGTGGATGATATTAGAAAATCGACTAAGGAGACAGCAGAGGTACTAAAAAAAATCGAAAAAAAAAAAATCATTTTGTTAGCCAATTTAACCTCAATATCAATTAGAAAATCATACGGGTTAATGGAAAAAAGAAAGACGAAGAAAATGACATCACAAAGGCAAACTATCCAAGTGCTATAAGCATTTTAAAAGGTGAATTACCGTGGGATCTAGTTTAATCTCGACACCTATCAAAAATTACGAAAATGCCGATGAAAAGGAAGAAGAAAGTGGCAGCAGAACTGCTAGCGCCAAAAAGTAAAAAAGAAAAAAATAGAAAAATAAAATAAAATCCGAATCAAGCAAAACCCAAAATGCCATCACAAAATCACAAAACCCAATGAAATATGAAAAAAAAAAAAAAAAAAAAAATTACACAGATAACTTAAAACAAAATTTGAGTGAATCATTTTGGAATCAAGCTCAATCACGAGTGTCATTAGAAAATCACAAAGGCCGAAGGAGACGGAGAGAAAGAAGGGGGAACAAAATGGCGTAGCGTTGGCGTCATAAAAGTCAGCGGTGGCAATTACGGGAGCATAGACGCCAGAAGTCCGCCATCAGCTTAGGTTCCTGATCCTGTTAAAGCGTCGTCGGATCCATTTAGCAGCCCCCGACCCGACCCTCCCTTGGTGGCGGGCGGAGAGGGATCAAACTCGACTTTGGAGGGATACAGGCACGGATTGGGAGGGTCGGGGATGGCGGTGGCTGAGTCTCTTCTGTGGCTTCCTGATTACCTTGATGAAAATTCGGGGTTTTGAGGTGCAGAGAGAGAGAGAGGGGGGGGGGGGTTGATGGAACTGTGAAATAGCAACAGAAAGATTATTATGGTACGAGAGAGAGAGAGAGAGAGAGAGAGAGAGAGAGAGAGAGAGAGAGAGAGGGAGAGAGAGAGAGAGAGAGAGAGAGAGAGAGAGAGGTGGATTTACAAGATCGTCCTCCAGTCATTACCTCGAAGTGGGTCTCGTAGTTAATGCCTCGTCTTGATAACACTAAATCCCTAACACCTCTTCCTAAACGACTTATTTTGCTTATTGCACCTTCACGTCCTCTTCTGCGTTACTTAAATCATTCTAATTTCACCATACTCTGCGTAAATAATGTACGAGATGATATTAGCCAGCCGTATCCAAAAATAAATAGGTAAAGAAGAGGTGCTAGGGAGTCTCCTTACCCGATGAGAATACGGACTTAAGAACTTTACCACCACTACGACCATTACTAAGACAACACCACACCTCATAAGATACGATATTTTTTTGTCTTTACCTACGACGTCGTAAGTTCGTACTGATTTGGGCTTACAATATCATAAAGCAGCTCCCAAAACGATAAATTTTGTACACTACACCTAAAAATATTGTTGCTTTTATATATATCCCTTGAATATATCTCAAACCTGTCAAACATGGGCATAAAGTATCTAAAAAATACACATGAGGACAGAACGTGCAAAATGTAAAACGTAGTGAAGGAGACATTTGAGTAACTTTTTAATTTTTTTTACTTCATGTGTTCAGATCTGGGAATTTACTTAATTTTCTTTTCACAGAGACCCAACAATTGTCCTACGTGCTACACATCTCCACATCTTCCTACTTGCAACACATCACATCTTCCTACGTGCTACACATCTCCACATCTTCCTTCGCGCTACACATCTCCACACCTTCCTACGTGCTACACATTCCACATCCTCCTGCGTGCTACACATCTCCTCATCTTCCTAAGCGCTACAGATCTCCACATCTCCCTACGTGCTACACATCTCCCTACATGCTACACATCTCCACATCCTCCTACGTGCTACACATCTCCACATTTTCCTTCGTGCTACACATCCGCACATGCAGAAGTACGCCATTCTTATATTTCACAGGCTGCCTAGTTTTCCCGAAGATGTTTAGACTCTCACCAGCACTGTCACTCCAGCACAACATAGTATCATAAGTAGACACCAAGAAACCGACA
>NC_137064.1:3655634-3855634 GCF_032717465.1 Coenobita brevimanus
TATCGATGTTGTGCTATTGCTATATTCTCCCTGATCTGGATGAGACGGAAGTAATCAGATCTTTCTATTACTCAGCTATGAACGTGTTTAGCTGGGCAACAGAAACTAGATTATTAACCAAGCGCCTTTTTTTTTTTCCCAGTATGTTTACACCCCTACTAAAGAAAACAAGGACTTTGCTTCATTTGGCAGGAAGCATTAGCCAGTAATTTTATGGCCATTAGCTCGTGTAATTCGACCAGTCTATTACAAAGTACTTATCGACTGCCATGTTTTCACGTCGTTTGAGATTTTTTATATATATGAATCAGATCCCCTCGCGTGGTTTATTTTTCAATCAGGGTGTGAGTCTTATTAATCCTCACTTTACTCTCTAAGTTTTCCATACTCTTTTTTAATATGGTTACCACTACTAAAAAAAAAAAAAAATGTGGATATGTGTGAAAGTATGTAAGGTGAGGATGATACTCTCTCTTTTCAGTGTTCTGATGTCCTGCCTATGAACCTAATCAATTTATTAACTTTCTTATTTGCTTCTCTGTACTGTCGACTTGGTTTGAATCATTACGGACATTTTAATTTTTTGTACCAGTCTCCAGTTGCGTACCCTCCACACTGTAGTTAACTTTTCCATTTTATTCCCGTATTGAAGACTTTGCATTTATCAGTATCACCATCCATTTGCCACATTTGAGCTCCTCTGAACAGTTTATCAAGATCTTTGTATTTGCTGTCTTTGTACGGTGGTATTCTTTCTGTTACCGATTTTTGCATCCTCAGCGGGGTTCCTGGATATTTTACAGCACAAACCTTTTACATTATCTATCTATCTATCTATTGCCAGACGCCTTAATCCCGTAAGGGATGGCCACAAACTATTCGCCTCCATGTCGCCCTGTCCCCCGCCATTTCATTATCACAGCTATAAATTAGAGAACAGAATGGGACCCAGTGAATCTTGCAGCACTCCAACGTAACATTCATCCAGCCTGATCCCTCCTTATCTTTGCTTACATTTAACGAGCCAATTATAGATCCATCTTAGGACTGATATCATGAAGCTTTTGGCGTCTCAAGAAGCCTTTTGTTGAGAACTATTACAAATGTTGTATGAATATAGACAGATACGAAGGGAAGGGGGAAAGGAAGCGTGGTGACCAGGCGGATGAATGAAAGAATGGGAAAGGGTGGAGGTAAGGGAAACAGAGGGGGAGGAAGGGAGGGGATAGAGGGAGAGGGGGGAAGAGAAAGAGGGGAAGGGGTGGAGGGGAGGAAGTAGGACGACATCTCTCGTGATCCATCGCTAAATTTGACTCCGCTAGACACAGGATACGGATTTTCCACAGCGACACACGGGACGGACGATAAGCGACATTACTGGAACTCCCTCCCCTCTCCAGCGCTTCCGGTACACCACGGGGGAGACAAAAAGACACCCCCGCATCCTGAATGAAGATTTTAATGTGTAATTCGCTGAAGCCGTGACGCCAGGGGTAAAAAGGCGCTCCCACGACACGACTGGCATCATAGGAACACCGGCGCCTCCCACGCGGGGTGATGGCTGAGAGGGGCGTGGCTATGTTGCTGTCTCCCCACCCACCCCACCCACGTCCACTGCTTCACCCCTCCAATAAACTTCTCTATAGTGCATGTGAAGAGTACCATTATAGAGAAATGAACAACAATGTGAGTGGATGGTGTAGCTTTTGAAGTCGGGCCAGGATTTCGAAAGCTTAGATGGAGTGTGTATGGCTGTGTGGGCTAAATGAATGGATGTGGCGATTGGTTGTTTGTCTACTTTTTTACGTGCCTGTTTCTTGATTCTACCTCAACTTTATATCCTGCCGCAAACAGGAACGCGGGTTGGGATGATAATGATGATGATAATGATGGTGATGATGGATGATGATGATGATGATGATGATGATGGTGACTGATGATAATGACGATAATAACGCTGATAGATGATGACCGATGATAATGACGATAATAATGTTGATTGATGACGATGATGATGATGATGAAGAAGATGATGATGATGATGATGATGATAATGATAATAATGATGATGATGATGATGATGATTAAGCAGAAAGAGGGCACAAAAGACTGAACCCAAGCAAAAAACTCACTTCCAGAGAAAGTTTGAA
The DNA here is from genome assembly GCF_032717465.1 of Coenobita brevimanus. Classification (NCBI taxonomy): domain Eukaryota; kingdom Metazoa; phylum Arthropoda; class Malacostraca; order Decapoda; family Coenobitidae; genus Coenobita; species Coenobita brevimanus. Next base: position 3,657,785 of record NC_137064.1, read on the forward strand.
AAATAAGGAAAGGCATTAAATACGTCTTTTCATTTTAATATTCCTCCCGGTTTCTTGTAACACTTAACCCCTTCATCAGCAACGTCCTTTTTGGTTCACCTTTGCTTCCTCCAGGTGATTTAATTAAGGTGATAGAGGCCTCTCGTTAATGAAGGCTCTCTGTTATGTGGTTTTTGTTTTTTCTTGGAGAGAGCAATCGTACGGGCTTCTGGCCTTTGGTTCCTTCTTCCCTGCATAAAAAACAAAAAAAATGTAACCCCCCCAGTTCGAAAAGCCAGTCTAGTTGAATAGCATAAATGGTTTTCTCGGACTGAAGGGGTAAAGGAACATCTATTTCCTCGTTATTTCTCTCTCTCTCTCTCTCTCTCTCTCTCTCTCTCTCTCTCTCTCTCTCTCTCTGTTATCTGTCTACCTGCGCTGCATTTAACTTCCTTCGCTCTTCATTTTTTTTTTTTTCCAGAAATCCCGGCTCGTTTCCTTCTTATGTAGCAACAGATAACTAGTGTTTTCCTCCGTTCCAGGCAAGGGAAGGGGGAATTAGAGCAGAGATGCAGGGGAAGGGGAAGGGGCATAGGCAGGGACGAGAGGAAAGGAAGATGCAGAGAAAGGACACTTGATGTAAAGTAGAAAGACATGGATGGATGTGGAATAGGAGAGAGAGGACTGGGTAGGGGAACAAGGACAGGTTAATTGAGGGGGGAGGGTGTAAAGGTAGAAAGAGGCAGGTGGAGGAAGGCAAATGTGGTAGGAAGCAAGGTGGGAGAACGGAGGAGGGGATAGGTTAGCAGGGAGGGGTGAATAGGGATGGGGGAGGCGATGGTTGGGGTGGAGAAATAAGAAGACAGGGGTGATTGGGGAAGGAAACTAAAAGAATGAATGGGAAGAGGAGCAGGAGGGGTTGACTTGGATGGGAAGGGAGATGAAGCCGGGAAAGGACTGTGGGAAATCAGGGGTGATCGGATGGGAACTAGGAAAACGGAGAAGAAAGGGAGGGTTGGCTGGGGAGAGGAGTGAGGTTTGGGGCGGAATGAGAGGGTGGGAGATGGGAGAGGAGGGGAAGCATACCCGGAACCAAATCCAGGCCATAAAAATGATAATTAGGCCTCACACACACACACACACACACACACACACAGGGCCTTACAGCAACCCTTGATAGCATCTGACACTGGCCCTCAGTACCATCCCTCACAGTTTGGATACTTTCATTCCTTCTCCGTACAGTAGTTTTTTTTTTTTTTTTTTTTTTTTTTTTTTTTAATGTGTCCGACTCTGGGCAAAGGCTTCAGGGCCTATATCTCAGGGGCAGTAGCCTATCCCAAGGCCCAGTAGTCCTCCTACACCTCCACATGTCACCACTTCGGCGCTAACACCCACCGTCCATACTGAATACATGCTAGGGCTGTCTCATACAGGACTGGTGTATTGGTATTAGCGGGGGTATTTTTACGACATGTCGGCGGGTCATCTGGTAGATCAGGAAAGTCTGCCTTTTATGAAATTCAAATCCTTAAACTGTTCCCTACCCCAGCCAGGATTCGAACCTGGGTCCATCAGGACTGCAGGCCGCCTCTCTACCGATTCAGCCACGCCTCCCCCATTCAGCCACGCCTCTTTAATACGATATTGCCTATGCACCACTCGGGGAGACGGTACTGGTCCGGTGAAGCCATCCTTTAAGACGTAATTTTAAGCCACTTCATCTTCCTTCAATATTAATGTGTCTAACCGCCTTGCCCTAATGTAACTAATATATAAATAAACTAGATATGTTACATCGCCTACGCCACTGAACGCCAGTCGGTCTCAATGACGTCTGTTTCTCAATACTGCCATGTCTGTCTGTATAGGGGTACTTTTAGCCTGTTAGATGCTTTACCAAGAGCGAAGTCTTGTATTATGAGGTAGAATCTGTACTATGAGCTAAACTAGGTACTTTAAGCATAATTTGGTACCGTGAGATGCATTTGGTATTATGAGACAAAATTATTATATATTATCAGGTACTATAAAGGTGAATTCAGAACTTTGATAAACTGATATTAAAGAAATAAATTTAGGCATTATGAGAATACCTCGGCAGTGTGAGGCAACTAGGTGTTATGAGGCAGCAGAGTAGATGCTGAAAGGCAAACTCAGTACTGTGCAGCGGATTCGATACTGCAGAGGCTGTTTTATCAAGCGTACAGTCGGCAACGAAAGTCCTATCGCTTCTCCTGCCTCTCTCTCTCTCTCTCTCTCCCTCTCTCTCTCTCTCTCTCTCTCTCTCTCTCTCTCTCTCTCTCTCTCCAAGGACTTTGAAGATCAACGTGGTGAAGCCGCAGCAAACGACGCTTACGACACTGACCTGACGCTAATTGAGGTCATCAGTGTCGGTTGGCTGCGGATTCACCACAACGTTTATAAAAATGATTGGAAGGAACAGCAAGACGGGAGACTGGATTTTTTATGTCGATTGTACTATTTACCAGTAAGAGGTCGATTCGGTGGTAGAGTTGGGTAATCAACAGCTTCCGGAAAGACGACCATCGGAGCCCTGTTTTCGCGCGGCACCGGCCCCGCTGACGATAAAATGGGGTAATATTTTCGTCTGTGGTCTGTTTATTTCCACCCCGCCCCGCCTAAGGGATTGACGCAGGGGCGGGGGCGGAGGCGTGCAGGAAGAGTCTTATTTGTAACCCCGTGTGTGTGTGTGTGTGTGTGTGTGTGTGTGTGTGTGTGTGTGTGTGTGTGTGTGTGTGTGTGTGTGTGTGTGTGTGTGTGTGTGTGTGTGTGTGTGTGTGTGTGTGTGTGTGTGAGAGAGAGAGAGAGAGAGAGAGAGAGAATGACGAAATACGAGTGAACAATTATTACAAGGAAAATATGTTTATTCACCACCTCTTAACATCAGTTTATGTGGTACAGATCCGGTTGCAGATATTTTGAAAGAATATATTTGTACTAATAATTAAACTATTACCATTCCTTCTGGATTTCATTTCGTTCAACTTACAGCAAAATATATTACAGAAAAAAAAAAAATTGCAAATGATTCTTCAGTGTCTTATTACAATGAATTATTGAATATTAGGTAAAAGATACAGCATCATACAACACTAACATCGATAATACAGCCTTTAAAACATCATGTATTTATTCATAATTGTAGATGTTTGTATGATATGTATGTTTAGTGTACAAAGCTTCGTATAATACCTGTATCATGGCTTTATTCCCACGGCAGGTCATCTAATGGGTTTATCAAATTTATATTAAAACGAAAATGAAATATCCACAGTAAAGGAGGGGACCAGGACTAAAGAATTTAGAGTTCTTATATAAAAAAAAATTCGTATATATTATAGTAAAGAAAAATTTGCTTTATTTGTTAATTTATACAGGAAACTCATCATACACCTAAAGACGTGAGGTGTCTGGTGGTGGTACAATCGGCTGCATAATTGTCTTCCTTCTGAGAGGTCCTGGGTTCGATTCCTGGGTCAACCACTAGATCTTTGGGCAGGGTTTTGATTACTACCAGTCTGATCTTCATCTAAAACCGAAAATAGGGACCTGGATGTAACACGATGGTTGTTTGTCGTATTCTTGGGTAATATTCTAGCGTTTTCCTAGTCAGTTCAGTTAGCCATTCAGTCATATGGATAGGAAAACGCGAGCAACTTTGTATTTAAAGATGGTTGTGTGAAACGTTAAAATTTACGGACCCCATTGTTTTAGAGAGTGCTAAGGAGTGGTCAGAATCTCTCTCTCTCTCTCTCTCTCTCTCTCTCTCTCTTTAAACAACAATTTCTGAGGCATGTAATAGAGATAAAACACGTCTGCTTTCTGTATCGTTGCTCACTACGTTCTGTAATTAGGGATAAGGATTGATCACATCCAATAATTACAGGCGATCATTGAATGGCGGTCAATAATAAGGGACTTTCTTACACCTCCCTTCTCTCACTATTAATTCTATGGCCTTAAATATTTGTAGGTCTTGTAGTTTCACAATGGGACACTCCAACCCCCAAGCGTCAGATATGTGTCACGAATCTTGGCAATGACCATAATTCCAATAGGAGTATTATTTATTCCTTTGAACATCACGGCACTCTGAATTATCAAGGATTTAAAATAGGTCTGATGATGATGATGATGAAAAAGAGGAAGAAGAAGAAGAAGAAAAAGAAGAAGAAGAAGAAGAAGATGAGGAGTAGGAGGAGGAGGAAAAAAATGGGTGGTGCGAGGAAATGGGAGGTGAGTAGAATGGGAGGTGGGGAAGAAATTGGTAGCCATGGTAGTTACAAGGCGCCAGGTATGCTTAACCCCTTCAACTCGAGGGCGTGGTTTCTGTCATACTGTTGCTGCTCACCGACAATGTTTTTTAAGACTACGAGAAAACCCAAATTCAGGACATCTACTCGTGTGTGTGTGTGTGTGTGTGTGTGTGTGTGTGTGTGTGTGTGTGTGTGTGTGTGTGTGTGTGTGTGTGTGTGAAGAAAATAAACAGCTCTGATCCGATTTTTACAAGGTTTGGCGGAAAAGTTAAGGGTCAGCCAAGGGAGTGACCTATTATTTTTCAGAAGAGTAGGTCAAACGTCAAGGGCAAAAGGCAAAGTCAATTTGAACACTTTTGACCCAGTTTACAGCAGACTTAGAGGATGGGTTCAAGTAACGACGAAGGAATTTGATTTCAAGAACAAGCACATGGTTAGTGAAAATGAATTAAAAAAAAAATAATAATAATAATAATAATAATCTGATCTGGACCAAACTTTGCGGAAGGGTAGAGGGTCAGCCAAGGAGTTGACGTATTAGTTTTCAGATCAAGTCAAGAGGTCAACAAATGGTGAGGTCAGCTGAACTGTACTGATAAGAGTTAATTCAATCTTGTGAAAGAGTTCAGGGTAAGTGAAAGGCTAAGGGATTCGATTTTGAGAACAATTAAAGGTCAAAGTCACAGGGAAAGGTCACAGGTCAGGGTTCCATGAGAAGGTCAGCTTAAAAAGTTTTGATCCGATTCAGACCAAACTCGATGGAAGGGTTGAGGGTAAGGCAAGGGCAAAGGTGATAGATGATTTCGATTTTAAGAACATTCAGTCAGCTTTCTAGGTCACAAAGCAAAGAAAAATTTCAACCTGTGTGAGTCTGCATGTGAACAAAACTAAAAAGAACTTCCGTCCTACTTTTGCAATACCTGATGGAAAAGTTCAGGTAAGACAAAAGGCTTATTTTTTATTTTATTTTTTTTTTAAATAGGTCAAGTATCAATTTCATATGGCAAGGTTAACTTAACTGGTTTTTATCCGATTTAGATCAAACTATGTGGAATTGTTCAGAGTCAAGCAAGGAACAAGAGACTCGAAGAATACATCAAAGGTCAAGATCATAGGGCAAGGTCAAAGTTCCGAGCCTACAACTCAATTCTGACTCGATTTGTACCAGTCATAGTGGAAGGACAGGAAATTAGCCTGGTATATAAATAAATTGTACTTTAAGAGCTGTAACTCAAACAATTTTTATTCGATTTGGACCCAACTTGGTGGAAGTGTTGACGGCCAGGCAATAAGGAAGTTTTGCAATTTTAAGGACAAAAAAGAAAGTAAAGGTCACAGGTTAAAATGAAATATTCGACCCTCAGACCACTGAATTTTGTAGGGTGCTTTTTTTCGGTCTCTGAGTGCTCGTTTTTGTAATATCTGATTTTACTCGGTTTTATCCAAATTACTACCCCTAAATTGCCCCCCCCCTTTTTTTTTTCCCCCAATACTTTTCATTTACCCCACCTACCTTTTTCTCACTCTTTTTTTCCTAAGGACTATTTCACTATCTTTCGTCTTGTTTTTCATACTCTTTTCTATTTTTTTTCCTTATCTTCCTGGTTTGAATTTTCTTTCTAACTTTTTTTCACGATTCACTTTGCGTTCATACCAACACTCTTGTTTCGCAAAATTCTCATTTTTAACAATCTTTTCCTCCTCATTTCCCAGATCTATTTATCCTGATTTTTTTTTTTCTATTTTCACACACTTCGTTTCTATTTTTACCTATATTCCTTTCTTTTTTTTCATTTCTCTTCTAGTTTCATCTGGTTTTCTAATTAGCTTTTCCATGTTTTCCAGACTCATTTCAACATTTCTTTTTCTTTTTCAGTATCTTCCATCTCCTCTCTTCTGTATTTATCTTCCACTGGTTTTATTTACTTACTTTCCAGCAATCTTTTAGTCTCCACGTATCCTTTAATCATCTTCGTTTTTCTTCTTAGTTTATCATGAATCTCAATTTTCTTACTTTTTTTTGTTTTTCTTTTTACTAGCACTGTTTGTTCCATCCCCCCCCCCCTCCCTCGCGAATTGTAGTTGACCTCTCTCCTAATGATAGTTATTAAGACCACCATCAACAGTGTCCCAGTTTTCACTCCTCTTTAATCTTTTCTTTAGTTACTGTCTTCTCCAACCATTTTCCTTCATTTCCAATTTCCTTTTATTTTTACCCAGTGACTTCTTTCCTGATTTCTCTTCCTTCTCAATCCCTCCTATTTTTTTTAATCCATAGCTTTTTTTCCTCCCTTCATTCAAAATTTCCTTCATTTTTTTGCATTTTTTTCTTTTTTCCCGAGGTTTGGTTGCCTCATGGTAAGGGTGGTTAGCGAAGTCTGTATAAATCATTTTCCCCTTTTCTTGTCTAGTTTTTTCTTCTTTTCATCATTTTTTTTCCTCCAAATTTCTCTCGACTTTATTCTTTTCCTTATTCCTTGGTTTGTGTGTGTGTGTGTGTGTGTGTGTGTGTGTGTGTGTGTGTGTGTGTGTGTGTGTGTGTGTGTTTTAAATTTATTCCACGATCTTTCAATTTACATTCCCTGTCTTCCATTTCCTCTTGTTTCTGATCTTCCTGTTTGCGGTCGATTTCATCCGGATTTTTGCTCTTTATATCCGGGGGTGTTCTTTAGTCCCCCCCATTTCTCTTTTAATTTTCTCGATTTTCTCTTCTTCACATCCCTTTGTCTTCCTTCAAAATATTTTCGTTGATTTTTGTCTCTCAGTCTTCCATTTGCTTTCTTTTTCTCACTGTTTTCCATTGTCTTTCTTTTTCACTTTCTTTTGCTCTCTATCATCCATTTTCTTTCCGCCTGATTTCTTTTCCTTCCCAATTCCCGTCCTCTTTTTTTTTTTTTTTTTTTCTGCGAACATTCTTTTCCAGTCCCTTTTTTCCCCGTGGTGTGGCTGCCCCCCCCCCTCTCCCCTCGTCATAATGGTGGTTATTAAAGCCCTCGATAAACCATTTCGCCAATTTTCGCCTCTAATCTTGGGCGTAAAGTTGTCGACATGAATATTACCCGCATCATAAACTCTGAACTTGGTGTCCTTAAATATTTTTCACCTGGCGAGCAATATTTGTGGGGGTGAGAGCGTGAGGTGACGATGGGGGTTAAGGTGGGGAGGAGGGGATGGGGGTGGAGGGGATTTGGGGAGGTAGGGGTGGTGATGTCTGTGTGAGCTGGGGTGTGGCTGGGGATGAATGTAGCGAGAGGATGAGGGGAAGAAAGGGTGTTGGTGTCCGTGTGGGTTAGTGGGTGGGGCGGGAGGTGAGAGAGAAGAAAGGGTGGGGAAGGGTGGAATGGGTGGATAGGATTTGTTGAAGTGTGTGCATGAGGTCACTGTGGGATGGGGGGGGGGGTTGTAGGGCTGGGGTGATTTTTTCTTTGGGGAGGGAAAGGGGAAGGGGAGTATCTGTGAGGTTAGAGTGTGACTAACTGGAAAGAGTATTTCTGTACAGGTGAATTCATGATATTACTGTGTGTGTGTGTGTGTGTGTGTGTGTGTGTGTGTGTGTGTGTGTGTGTGTGTGTGTGTGTGTGTGTGTAGGGGAGGGAAGAGGAGTGTACGTGAGCGAGGGAGTGAGACGCCTACAGAATGAGACTTGAAGGAGTAGTGTGGCGGCGGTGGTGATGGTGGTGGGGATAACAGATGAATATTTGGAGGGGGTGAGCAGGGTGTGGGACAAGGTTGAAGAGGAGATAAGGAAAGCTGGGTGAGGAATATTTTTTGTAATATTGAGGAAGTGGGAATTATTCGAAGGTTTGGAGATGACAGCGAAAAAGAAGTACTGGTAGGGAAGATGCAGAGGGAGAGAGAGGAGTATCTGTGGGTGAAAATATAAAGAAGTGAGAAAGGAATATCTATGGTGATGAGAAATATATCGACCGTGGGGTGAGGGTGGCGAGGAGGATGTTGACTATGAGGAAGGTATTACAAAGAAAAAGTGATAATCTGTGCTACAGGAAGGACCGGGGGAGAGGAGAAGAGAAGTGGACTAGAGAATAATAAAAACGCCTTGGGATGGAGGACACGCAATATAGAAGAATATATGGGAAGTACAGAGAAGCATTGCGCCAATGGGCAGGTGGAAATACGTTAAAGATCAGACCAACGTGTGTAAGCAAATGAAGGCTAAGAAAAAAAAAAAGGCTAGACGGGGAGAAAGACGTTTAGTTGAAGAGTGAGGAAGGCGAAGGGTTGTAACAAAACAGGAAGCGGAAGAGGAGAAGAGTGATACAAAAGACTGTGTTGTTTTTCGATGTTTGTTTTAAGGCAGGTTATGGTATGTATTCTGAAGGCTTGAGGAAGGGACAGTAAAGACGAAAATAAAGAGGAAGGGAGACGAGTGTGGGGGATTGATAACTGGAGTGGGGTTGGTTTGGGAGGGAAACGTGAGATTCGAAACGGACAGAAGGCGAAAGAGTAACAAGAAGAAAGAGAGAAGAGAGTGGCAAAAAAGTATGCATGAAGTGAAGTGGGAGAAGTGAAAGGAGGAATAGTAAGAAGAGGGAAGGAGGAACTGAGAGGAAGAAGTGAGAGTGGGAACTGGTGTCTATGGGCATGACAGTGAAAGAAGAAGTGGATGGAGAAGAGACTGGAAATGAGGGGAGTGGAAATGTGAATGGGAGTGGGGTAGAGCGGGAAGGAGAAAGGAGGGAGTGGGAGTGACAAGAGAGTAAGAAATGGGAATAAGAAAAGTGGAAAAGAAGAAGGATGATGGAAGGGAGAAACGCGAAAAAGAGAAAAGATTGGGACCTGATGCCCGTATAAACATACTCGTAAAATTAATAAAAACTGCCTTTCAAGATGATCAAGATATGGGAGGAGTCTGTGTTGGGCATTTGTTACACTGCCCCACAAAACAAATCATAGTTACAATGGGCAATAAATTTAATTTCGTTTGTGAATACGGGTCGTGAAGAGGAAGAGGAGTCTATGTACTTTGTCTCGAAAATGGCACCATATGCAGAAAAAAAAAAAAAAGTTCCATACAGGGGACTTAACTCGTATGGTTATGTTCATGTGAAATTCATGCTCATTTTTGACTTATTACTGGCGCAATATTAAGGTTATCAGTGTTATTATATGAGAGTTTGCCTTTTGTCATCGCAGTCATTGTTATTACTGACCGAACAGTACTTGTCACCGATATATAAGTTGTGTGTGTGTGTGTGTGTGTGTGTGTGTGTGTGTGTGTGTGTGTGTGTGTGTGTGTGTGTGTGTGTGTGTGTGTGTGTGTGTGTGTGTGAGAGAGAGAGAGAGAGAGAGAGAGAGAATTATCGGGTGCACTGGGGTCGATGACGAATAATCCCAAGCACTTCACCTCCCCGTCTCTCTCTCTCTCTCTCTCTCTCTCTCTCTCTCTTTCTTCCCCCACCTCTCATCATCGCTCCACCCCTCTCACAAGCCTATTCCCCTCTTCCCCCCGTCTCTCCTCACTTCTTCCCATCCTCCTCCCCCCATCTCTCTCACCTCCACCCTCCCCCCTTCCCCACTGCTAATCATGAGGTGTGAGGAGTAAACACGACCTCTCTCACACTCTAACCCTCACATTTGTTGAAGCGAGAGTCTGCTGGAGTGAGGCTACAAGGAACTGTTAAACTGTGATAATTTCCTCGTAGGTCTGCCCTTGTGGTGAGGAGCAGCTAGTGGGATGGATGGATGGTTGCTCTCTCTCTCTCTCCCTCTCTCTCTCTCTCTCTCTCTCTCTCTCTCTCTCTTGAATGGCAGTTACCGGAATAGTGTTTACTCCACAAGCACGATGGTGGATGAATGCATGATCCATTTCGCTGACATCCCTTCGGCAACTGTGATTCTGTGCTTTCATGACCCCCTTTCTCGATCCCCCTCACTGCACGGATCAATGAGAAATAGGGATGGAATGATGGATGATGGATAAATGGACATCATACAAGACAAACACTAGGATATAACTCCTTCATATATCATAACCCTGACACAAGACATAACCATACACCAATAACACCTCACATTATACTGACATGATTTTACCAGCAACGTAGGTAATTCTGTGGCACTCCTTTCACAGTGAGATATTTTGCTTGTGACAGCTTATATCTTATTTACCCAACACCATATCATATCGACATAATCATCACCATCAACATACAACTGGATTATATTCGTAAAGGTATAATGGGCACAATAAATCGCTAAGAAAGAGCTCAATAAATGCGATCTTCTATGAGACGTATTCTCGTTGGGAAAAAAAAGATTATTGAAAGCCATATCCAATTCCTTTAACTCGAAAATCCCGTATTAGTTGAATAAATTCTTCCTGAGGTAGTAAAAATAAATCACAAATGGCTTACACGGGCTGAAGTGGTCAAATATGCAGAAAAAAGCCGAGGAACGGATACCGGAAAGCCTGTTAAGCAGCCGGATATGCCACCCTAGTAACAAATAATAATAATAATAATAATGATAATAATAATAATAATAATAATAATAATAAATAAATAAATAAATAAATAATAGTATTAAAATGTCTTGGAATATAAATACCACTTTTCTATGTTCAGGCTAATTTATCGGAACACGCGCGAAGGAATTAATTTTATCTCTTCTTTCTTCCGTTTCACCCTTTCCGTACGATTACATTTTCCTGGCATTCTTTCTACCAACCGACGATCCTAGTCAGTTCAAAAAAAAAAAAAAATACTGAAATGGATAAAGTAGATTCCTTATTTTTTTTTAAAGTAATTTTCACATTTACTGTTATCTTTTATGTTCGTAATGGTTTCTATGTTTTGCAGTTATCTCTGAAGCGATGCCCAAGATTTATGCCATTTTTTTTTTTAAGTACGTCCTATGAATACTGTGTGTGTGTGTGTGTGTGTGTGTGTGTGTGTGTGTGTGTGTGTGTGTGTGTGTGTGTGTGTGTGTGTGTGTGTGTGTGTGTGTGAAATTTCAAGATATTTTTATTATTTTTTGTTACAGGCATTTCTTACATGCTTATCAACCTCTTCTATCGTTACTGACCACTCGTACTGAATGGGTAAATGGAGACTGTATAATCCCTCCAGTTCGGAAGCCCTAAACTGAGTGAAATCGTCTGGTGGTATCAACAAGAGAAAATATCAGACGTCAACGAAGTGAAAGGGTTACAGGAGTCCTCAGTGAGTTAATGTGAGGATCAGTCTACTCTCACGCACTATTTTTTTCCTCTCCCAACCTATATAAAAAAAATCCGGAGTCAATGATAATAAAAAGCTTAAAATAATCGGTAGCAGGCCCGCGAATAAGCCATAGTCAATCTCCTTCTTTCCAAACAGAAGCGAATTTAATTAACTTCACTTTGGTCTCATTTCCATAACAGTTAACTCGCGGCCGAAATGCAACGTCGATCTTTTTTAATTGGGGCGGGAGGCTAACCAGACACAATGGTTCTGTCAGATTAATCGCTCCGTGAACCATTCGCCAGTGTTAGAGGGTTATTTTACGGCCCTAACGGAGAAACAGTCGCTGGGATTCCATTAAACGTAGAGAGTTTGTTTTCCGACTTTCTGATACCTAGAGTGCGATACATTTTGCAGAGGAAATACTATCGGGATCTACCAGCTTTTACTGGGCACTGTAACTATGTAAAACTATATTTGTGAAACGTTAGAAAATTTGTTTTTTCATCGAGAGTACTATTACTATTTATACCTACTTTTACAAGCGTTGGTGACTAAGAAAGGTGACATTAACACACCAGACAACACTCAGAGATCGTACACCCGCGCCAACGCCAATAAAATTTGTGATTTATTGCCGCAATTCCTCTCTCCTGCCAGACGAATACTTTTACGGTCTCACAGTCAATTAATTCTACGATATTAATTTGTCCTGTTACAGTCTCCGAGAGCTCATAACTCTGCCAGTGTCAACAAAATTTATTATTTATTCCTGCATCCAGATCCGAATCCACTTCAAAATCTAACCAACCTTTCCTTGACCCACTGCCCACCCATCCATCAGCTTTCATTGAATTCCGCAAATAATTTTTTTTGAGATATCTTGTACACTGACAAACAGACATGGGTGAATACACAACCTGTCCAACTTCACTGGCGAAGGTAAAAATTTGAAGTATGTGGTTGAGAAGAGACGGTTAAGCTCAGCAGGACTCGCTCTGACTGAAAGTGTTAGAAATCATTCACATTAACCTCTTCAGTATATTATTATCTATTTTTTATATTTTACCCAAAGCTTAAGGAGACACTTCAATAAATGAAAGGTTAACAGGAGAATTGTGAATGCGTATAATGTAGGGGCAAGTACTTAATCGTCGCAAAATTTATAGCAACTTAAGGAGGGGAGGCTTGGACGATTTTAACATACAGATGGATATTGTGTTTAATCTCCATACTCATTAAAAAAAAAAAAAAAATCCATCAAAGCAATTCACCACACTATGTAATGAAGACCAATAGCAAAACACATTATCATCACATCCATCACCTTAACCCTATTTTCTCACTCTCGTAAATAAGGTGGGCAGGATCTAGAAGCAGAACCAGGAAAACACATTTGCAGGGGAAACTACCACCAGAGTGCCCAGTGCGATGAACCTCACACTCTTCACTCACCGATAAAGCATTTGGGGGGGTCGGTTTAAGCCCTTAGCCTGTGGACCTAATCCGTTTTACTCGTGTTACCTCCTGACGATTTTATTTTTCGAGGGATAGACTTTTTGAGATGGAGGGAGTAGATACAAACTTCATTAACTTTTACAGTACGATGGGGCTATCCTAATGTAAATATAATCAGTTGACGGAAGGAAGGTTAAATAAATAATAAATGAATAATTAAAATCAGTATACTCAAGGAGCTAAAGCACAGGGCACATTTAACCCCTTGACTGCGTAGGGCTTCTCTTTTCTGAATAAATTTGCAGGCGTCAAGCAGAATATAATACCAATTCTACCAACGCTATGAGGGATATATCTTTTTGACTCCTCCGGTCCGACTGACATTTTTCTCCCTACTTTAGCTACCAAGAGACAATTTCATTCAACTAGGGAGAAACCTCTAGTACTCAAGAGGTTAACGAAGACTTCAAAAACTATCGCTAATAATGAAGAATCATAAAATCGCCTGATGGAAGCAGTACATAAAACTAAGGCATTATAGTGAATCTGTTAACCCACCGCCTACGTGTGGCTTCTCCCTGCTGAATAAAATCGTCAGCAGTCAGCAGGAAATGTCTCCTCCCTGCTGAATAAAATCGTCAGTAGGAATTAAGTGTCTAAGCCTGAATATCCCAGCAGAAGGGTTAAGCTGCTGGGGGCCTACAGTACAATGGCATCCTTTTAATATCTAACTCTTGCTACTGCCAGACGATTTTATTCAGCTGTGGGGGTGATGGTCTCTTGCAGTAACGGGGTAAAGATGTTATTATTTCCAGCCTGTCTTTCCTTGGGCAATAAAATACCCGAGTTTGTTCAGAGTTGGGTAATAAGTTCCCAGCGATATGGATTTATGAGGTGGATGTGTGAGTGTGGGTGGGGTGGGGGAAGAGTGACTCGTGTGTGTGTGTGTGTGTGTGTGTGTGTGTGTGTGTGTGTGTGTGTGTGTGTGTGTGTGTGTGTGTGTGTGTGTGTGTGTGTGTGTGTGTGTGTGTGTGTGTGTGTGTGTGTGTTTAGGTCAGAGTGATTTATTTTTGTGGGAAGGCATTGTTACGTTAAGCTCTTCCATCCACACCTGAGCTGGTATAGTCATGCATCAAGCCACTCGCCAACCACAATGACAGTTTGGTGACTTGCACAGTGCACGTCCCAAGAGCTGGTCATGGAGTCACAGGGAAGCAGCACATTAATTTCATGGACTTCAGAGGCGATGTGTAGAGAAATCTGACTTCATAATACAGCAGGCAGTGATAAATCTTGCGCAAGGATTTTATCTGCTGAGTCAAATCGTCTAGAATCACCTAAAATGTACTCAGTTTAGCCTTGGTCCTTAAAGGGTTAAAGAGGCTGGCTTAATTTCTTTAGTTACATAAGGAGTCTCTCAGCTAAGTTAAATTGACTGCCACCACCGAGAATAATAATAATAATAATAATAATAATAATAATAATAATAATAATAATAATAAAAATAATAATAATACCGGCAGACTCAATTTACAAAACCGATTTATGTGACGACTTTTTTGCTTTTAAATCAGTTATTTCTTGTCATCAGGAGTAGTAAGAAGGCACAAACAGGAACTTCTGTGAAGAAAAGCAACTTATTTTTTCTTTCTATCGAGAGGAGCAGCAAGGGAGTTACATGCAGTCGTCTGGGATGATCTACTGAGGCACGCAGATAAATTCACTTGAAAACAAAAGGACAAAATAACTCAAACCTCATCTCTTCTTACCACCAGACGATTTTAGACCATTTAAGGGGGATTTTGGGAACGATCAGGGTTAGATACAGCTTAGATACAGCCTTCATCAACCCCTCCACCGCTAGGGACCCCTCCACAGCTGAATAAAATCGTCTGTTGGCAGGATGAATGAGATAAATATGACGTACTTTGACTGCAGGCACAGATCTTCATAAACACCCACCAATGAGTATAGGAACACCATGAATTACTTTTTTTTCACTTTACTCTTGCTACCTTAAGACATTTATTTATTTATTTATTTTTTTTTTGGGGGGGAGATTTATGGAACAGGTGATGTTTATATGTAACCTTCATTCACCCAATCCCTATAATACAAAACATCCCAGTGAGTTAAAAACGAAATACACACACACACACACACACACACACAGAAAGTAGCAAGAATGAACTGCAAAAGGAAGTCCTCGTACTGAAGGGTTTAAGTGTGAGACTGAATGGAGCTAAGTGTGAGAAAGAGAGGAGTTAACTGTAAGAGTGGATGGTGTTGAGAGAGCAGTGTCAAGCGTGAGAGTAAAGGGTGCTAAGTGTGAGAGTGGTGGTAAGTGTGAAAGAGATGGGATGGTGTTAAGTGAGGGAGAGAGGGTGGTGTTAAGTGCGAGACTGGTTGTGTTATGTGTGAGTGTAAGTGTGGAACTAAATGTGATTGTGGATGGTATCAAGTGTGACAGTGGATAGTGACAAGTGTGGGAGTCAGCGGTGTTATGTGTAAGCGTGGGTAGAGTAAAGTGTGAGTGGATAGTATTAAGTGTGAGTGTGAGTGGTATTAATTATGAATGAGTGGCTGGTGTTACGCATGAAAGAGTGGGTGGTGAAAACGTGAGGGTGAATGGTGTTAAGTGTAAGAGTAGATGGTGTAAGCTTGAGAGTGGGTTGTGTTGTGTGGGAGTGGGTGGTGTTAAAAGGAAGACTGGATGGTGTTATGAGAAAGCGTGGATGGTGTTAAGAGCAAGTGAGAATGGTGTTACAGGTGAGTTCGTGGTATGATATGGATAATGGTATGATAGTGATGTAGGGGCTGAAGATATGCTTAGTAGTAACAGTAATAAAGTCATTAATTACGTAAGAAACCGAGAGAATATAAAGCTGATTACACAAACCCCTCCATAATGAGAGGTTTTACAAAGCTGCGCACGCACACACACACACACACACACACACACACACACACACACAATCGTTCTGCAAGACAACTGCCTTACATTTCCAAACTCCTCCCCAACGATAAAGGTCTCCCACAAACTCATAAAATCATCCTGCGAGCACCAAAATAAGCTAAGTAAGACATTATCGTTGTGATGGTGATAAAATGACGAACATCCCGTCCCCACTTCCTACCTGTAATTGAGATCTTCGGCACACAACTCCATTACCGGGGACGCGACAACACCATCACTTCAACCAGTCACCTCCCACCTGCCATTAATCACCTCTACCAGCCCACTCTATCAATATTTACAGCAATCCGACAACTGAGGAGAATGAACCGGGGAATCGCAATGCAGCAGACGCCGGGAGGTGGAGGGGGCGTGTGGAATTGAGGCGGGTTGGCAGAAATGGATGACCGTGGGTGCTTGGTGTAACTTACGGGCCGAGTTGGTTTATTGGAAGTGCTGCTGGTTCTGTGGCGGGGAGAGCTAGGTAGGTTAGTCCCCTCCCCAATTCCCCTTCTTCGTCCAATTCTGCTTTTTCCCCAATTCCTTCTCATTCCTCTTCTTGTTTCTTATCTCCCGGCTTCAGTATTAACAATTCTCCAAATCCTACTTCTTTTCTATCACTGATTCTAACGCAATATAATCTAGGCATATTAGTTATTTCCCTCCTGCTAATGATACTGTCCTATTATTTCTCTTTCTCCCAATCTTATACCCTCCATCCCACCACTCCTTCAACCGTAAGTTCCCCCAATCCTACCATGTGTCTTTAGCTGATTCTATGGCGACGTGATCTTCCTCTTGCCGATTCTAATTTCCTCCAATGTCTGTCCGTCCTTGTCCTGATGTCTCCCAGCCATCAATTTCCTCCCCCTCAATGCCTACTCCTACCTACATTCCTCTTCTGCCTACTTCTACCTACATTCCTCCTCTGGTTCTAAGATAAAATAGTTTAGATAAGCTAGCTACCTCCTTTTCTTATCTTCCTCCCTCTCCCTCTCCTCTTCCCTCCTTGTTTTGCATCTCCCTTCCAGTCCCCCTCAATCATTATTTTCCTTCTCCCAGTCTGGATCACCCCTCTTCATTCTCCCAGTTCACCCAATCCAATCACACTTTCTCCCTCTTACCCCTGTCCCCCCATGTCGATCCTTTTCAGATCACTAGGAGCGGTACTGTCAGTCTGTCACTCACTATCATTTTTCGTAAACGAGATGCTTCCCTTTCGTAGACTTTGGCGATTTTAGTGAAGCCACATTTAAGGTTCCTGAAGTTCCAGCATCGACCAAGTGCTTCTTTAAATTCTCTTTTTCCCTTTTATTCATATCCTACCTTCCCTTCCCAGTCCTAGTCCCATCCTACATACTTTCTCCTCCCCCAGTTCCATTTCCTACCTTCAACCTTCTACCGATCATACTTTCTCTCCTCCCCTTACTTTAAAGATTTCCTTCATGCTCTCTTTGCCTCACTCTGTTTCACACTCTTTCCTCTCTTTCTCGGACACTCTCCCATTCTCATACACTGTCACTCTTTCTCTCACTCTAGTACTCTAACACTCTTTACCTCCTCCCCCTCCTTCCCTGCGCCACCTCCCTCCCCCTCCCTCCCTGCGCCACCTCCCTCCAGCCCTTCTCCCTCCCCCTCTTCCCGAAATATACACCTCAGTAGGTATTTTAGCCTCGGCGTTACAGCGTTGGGTCCCCCTGGTGGGAGTAATGGGGGAGTCTTTGACATCAAATATATTGCGCTCATAATTTTTAGCGTCATGAATTGTGGCTGGGTGTCGTCCCGAGTCATGTGGATACGCGCTGAGTCACCCCTCTCCCCCTCTTGCAACTGCCCTCCTCCTCCCCACACGATTCCTCCTCCCCTTCCCCTTCTTCCCCTCACCGTAACCTCTTCCTCTTCGACCCCCCCCCTCTGACTTCCCCTTCAGTCCCCTTTCTCTTCCCGGCAACTTTCCTTCCTTCCCCTCTCCGTAACCCCCTTCCTCTCCCGTTTTTCTTCTCCCTCGTCCTCTCCACAGCTCCCTCTCCTACTCTTCGCTACTCCGTTCCCTCCTTGCAACCCCTTCCTTATCCCCATAACCCCCCCCCCTCTCTGTCATCCCCATTTCCCTCTCCACAACCCAGTCACACCCCTTCCCTCTTCTGCAACTCTTTCCACCTTCCTCCTCTCCACAAGCCCCTCATCCTCTACCAACTCCTTGCGTCTCTCCACAACCATCTTTCCCATCTCCTCAACTCCCCCCTTCTTCCCCTCCCCCTTTCCGCACCTCCCTCTCCTTCTTTACAAGCTCCTCTGCCTAACCTTCGGATTCTCCTCTTCCCCACAACCCCCTACCCTTCTCTTAAACACCTTTCCCCTCCATACAACTCCCTCCCCTTTTCAAACTCCCTCTCGTTTCCCTCAGTCCTTTTCCACTCTTCCAGGTGAATGTCAAACCATCGCCCTCTCTCCAGTTAGTCCAGTCATCTCTCCCTTTTCCTGTTAGTTACTTTTCTTCCTTTTGCCAGTCAGCTTCCTTCTCACCCCCTTCTCCCCACACCCCAACCTTCCAGTCACCTCTCTCCCGACCCATTTTAAAGTAAGCTATACCTCGCTCTCCATCTCATACAATTCATTTACATCCCCTGCCAGCCATTCCCATCCCCTGCCAGCCATTCCCATCCTTATCAATTATGCTCATCTCCTGCCAGTCATTCATTCCTATCCCTGCAAATCATTCCCCTCCCTCCCAGTCAGTACCATCTGTCAGTCATTCTCCTCCTCTACCAGTCATTCCTAATCCCTGCCTGCCGTTTCCACCTCATCAGTCACCTCCAACTCCCTTGCATCAGTCAGTCAGCAACCATATCCTTTGACAGTCAGCACCCTCCCTGTGCCAATCAACTTCTCCTCCTCCCCTCTTCCCTTCAACGCATCTCCACCAGTTATTTTCTCCACCCCCTCACTAGGCGCCCTTCCCCTCAGCCAGTCACTCCCATCTTCTTACCAGTCACTGTCCCCCAACCCCTTTCCCACTCCTTATCCCTCCACCCCTCAGCCAGTCACCCCCCCCCCCGTTCCTCCAAGTCCTCCAGTCAGACCTTCCTTTTGCAAGTAGACAACTTCCTCCCCTTCCCGCCCTCCAGTCAACCCCCCCCCCCTCGTGCTTTCCTGACAACCTCCTCTCCCTCGTGCCTTCCAGTCAACCCCTCCTCTTCTTTGCACACCAGTCAACTCCCACCTTTGCCCTTGCGTCACTTGCCCTCCCCCTCCCCATCCCGTGTCCCTACCCTGGACTGGGCCCGTCAATAACCGCTGTTACCATCACATTACCCAGACAATTCCCTGCCTTGACATATGTTAAAGTTTCTGTGTGGATGATTTATTCTTCCTTAGCCGAATATGAGCGCCTGGTGGTAGCTATTTAATAATCAATAATTAAAATCGTGAAAAATGAACAGCATCAACACGGATCATCGACTGACCAAACAAACTGTTTGTTAAACCACTAACAGGTCGACTCGTTCACTGTAGGAGACCCATTTTTCGCCATCCTGGTCTGGAAAATGTAAAACCTAGCTACGTCTTCACTCTGCAGTCATGGCAAAGCGTTTCTATTTATTATTCTAAATTACACGAAGATAATTAGTAATGGGCATCTAACTTCAGCAGGGCACCTTCCACCTCAGCAGACAGACTCAACAAGTGGTCTGCTACAGGCCCCATTTGTTTTGATTTGGTGAACTGGGCCACTTACACAGCATGAATACTAAGTCATGGTCGACAAAAACTCAAAAAATATTGTTCGAGATCAGTACGAGTTTCCTTAGTTACCAGTCAAATCTACCCTCGAACTACACCTGGCCATCATCTGACCTGAAAGGGGTTAGGGAACTTGGTCAGGTCAGAGGAAACGCGCTAGAGTTACACATCCCGTCTGTCATCTGGCCGCCTGATCACGCAAGCATCCCCTCGCAGCCCGAAGCATCCCATCCCATCCCACTCACCAGCAGTCACTTCATCACCAAGACAAATTCACTCCTCAACCCATCCACTGACATCTTGGCGCCCCGGGCATCTGGCAGGCTGGAGGCGTGGTTATAAAGGATTGTAACTAATTTTTGCATTATACATGTCTCAGTAACGTGTAACTATTATCACAGCTCTCTCTCTCTCTCTCTCTCTCTCTCTCTCTCTCTCTCTCTCTCTCTCTCTCTCTCTCTCTCTCTCTCTCTCTCTTTCTTCTCTAATTTCTTGCCCTAGTAAATCTGTGACGTGAATAAAACCCGTATGACTGAAGACTTAAGTATCAACAAGCACACTTATATACTGAACACTCTTAATAACTCTAAACAAGACCCCAAAACAATTAAGCATTATTAACGACCATTGTATTTCTCGCATTTTCGAGCCTAATATTCACTCAAATTTTACCATGAAGTATTTGGCCCCTGAAGGAGTGACGAGGAACATATACACAAAAAATCTTAAACACACCCCAAATTTAAGAGGGTTTATAAATACTTGACCTAATCACGCAGGTCATCAACGTAATGGGGTCACGCTCGTTTGCCAGCTCGACTTTCGGGGTCACGGAGGTTGATGGCGTGTTGTTGGAGGGACAGACAGACATGACAGACAGTTTTTCTTCAGTACCATGATCTTTCTCTGTCTCTGTCTGTCTCTGTCTCTCTCTCTTTGTCTGTCTGTCTGTCTGTCTCTATTTCTATTTGTTTGTCTGTCTGTCTGTCTGTCTGTCTCTCTCTCTCTCTCTCTCTCTCTCTCTCTCTCTCTCTCTCTCTCTCTCTCTCTCTCTCTCTCTCTCTCAGCTTATACGACTTACCTCTTTGGCTCCGGTGGGCCGGATACAAATAAACGGATAATCACTTTGCGTCAGCTGAAGTGAAATATAAAGTTAATTCTATATTCTCGATAAATAATCATAACAATCTTCAATCTTCTTTAACCCCGTGGACTTACAGGCTAATAAGTTTAAGGATCAAGGTCACAGTTCAAGAAGCAAGCGAGGGTATAATGAAGGATAAGTGTGTCTCGTGGAAAGGGGGAGGCACGAAAGAGACGGAGAGGGAGACCGAGAAAGTGGTAGAGAATGCAAGACTATGAGAGAGGATGTGTCTCATAGGAAGAGGGATCGTTACTGAGGAGGTACGAAAGAGACGAAGAGGGAGGCCAAAAAAC
Organism: Coenobita brevimanus; assembly: GCF_032717465.1. Classification (NCBI taxonomy): domain Eukaryota; kingdom Metazoa; phylum Arthropoda; class Malacostraca; order Decapoda; family Coenobitidae; genus Coenobita; species Coenobita brevimanus. The sequence goes on from NC_137064.1 coordinate 3,678,820, forward strand.
GTGGTAGAGAATGCGAGTGTGTTAGGGAGAGTGGTGTCCTGGGGAAAGGGGTCCTTGCTATGTACTGTACGGGTAGATATGCCTAGAGGTCCTTCGATTGAGGCCACAGGTGACAGTATGTGGCATCAGACACTGAATAAATAGATAAGTAGACAGACAGACAGATAGATGGATAGATAGATGGGTTGACAGACTGATATACAGATAGATAGATACACAGAGAGACAGACAGATGGGGATAGTGTAAACAGCTGTTCAACTTACAATACTTCTCCATCGCGTCCACCATTGCTTCGGGGCGTCATTCAAGGTACCTAAAAAAAAAAAGGAAAAAGAACTAAGACTCTAAAAAAAGCTAAAAATATAAGATAAATACAATGATTCAACCCTTCACCTGAGGAGGCCATTTTTCCTTACATTTTTCCTGAAGCCAGACCATTACTTTCAGCTTAGATCAGTTTCTTCTTAATGATTTTTTGAAGTTCATATTTAACTCCTCAGATTCAGAGTCTCTCTCCTACGCTGAATAAAATCGTCTGGTTTGAGTAAAAATAATAATGAAATAAAGATACGTCATCATAATAAAGCGATTATTTTCTTTCTCTCTCTCACTCTCTCCTTGGAAAAACAGACCGGATTCTTATTGGTGAGAAGGAATTGATCGCAAATGTACAGTCACTCATAAAAGAAAAGACCCCCCCTGCCTTAGAGGCAATATAACTCTGGGTATTCAGTGTTGGTAACAGTGTATTTGACGTCAGCCATATGGGGGGATGAGGAGGGGTGTTTGAGAGAAGGGCGGAGTTAATCTGCACGAAACACTGCTTCAATCCACATTTCGAGTCAAACATACTTTATATCTGACTTGTTATGTTGTCCTTCACACAAAATTAACTTTATGCTACAAGAACAAAGAACTTTCAGGTGATAACACAATCCCATACCCGAACATTTATGCATTAATGCCGCACATGATGCAAATGAAACCCCCGGCCTCAAGGGTTAAATGAATGGGCTCGACACACTTAGAATGAACTTTGAATGAACTTCCCCCAAACGCAGCTTCACAACCACACACCTGACGTCATTTACAGTGTTACCAGGACCGATATCATATTGGTTGAAAGGTGTCTTGGCCGGGGGGGTCGTTTCTTTTATGAGTGACTGTACCTAGGAGGACGGGAGGCTTCTATGGAACAGAGCAAATTGGAATGAAGTGATGTATGGGGAATGACGGAGGGAAGCGACTGGGGTAAACTTCAGGAGGGAAGCGACTGGGGTAAACTTCAAATGAACGAGGAATGATCGTGGATGGTCATGAACTATTTTGCGTAGACCCTTACATACCACAGCTGTGAGACTCTGCATGTAGTTGAATGGGGTTGCTTTATCCTGCTTTAGGGTGCAACTCTGCTGGAACAAGTGACAACATGAACTGAAGGTATATATAGAGTGGTTCATATACTGCGTCTCCCTTGTGATTTTTCGTGTGATTCAGGGACGGCTCTGCGTTGCCATTATCTACCCAGCATAATTTTATCCTTCCCATCACCAGTTCCATGTTCTTTACTTTTTTGCATCTATTGACAGAGTGAACCGTCCCTGCAACACACAAGATGCAGCGCTGTGATGAAATAAAAAAAAGAAAAGAAAAGAAAAGAAGATACAGGGTCCTTATCAGAAAACAAAGAGCATGCGATATGGAAAGAAAATTAGCGACAGATCGTGGGGTTCTGGAATGAAAATAAACAGCACAAGTCCGGGATAAGTGGAAAAGCTTAGGAGAGGCTTAGGTCCTGCAGTGGAATATTGCAATGGAATATTACGGCCTGCTGCTATGTGTGTGTGTGTGTGTGTGTGTGTGTGTGTGTGTGTGTGTGTGTGTGTGTGTGTGTGTGTGTGTGTGTGTGTGTGTGTGTGTGTGTGTGTGTGTGTGTGCGCTAAAATCGATAAAGAAATGTACAGTATGGATGCATACTTCGAGTGAAACAATTTGACAACACAGAGAGTACTATTGCAGAATTCCAGATGATTCTACCACATATTAATAATCGTAGTTTCTTGAAGACGCCGTATGTACCCTATACCTCTTGCTTGACATTCTCGTGCTGATAACACGCAGATTCAGATGATAAAAGACTAATCACCTCGAAACATCGTCTATACTGATTATTTAGGCAATCATCGGACCCCTCCTGGAAAATACTTTTTAATCGACTATACGTACTTAGGTATGTATGTACCTACGTTTGAATTCACAGGCTGATTATGTGGATACTTTGGCACTGGGCTCTGCTGGTACCTTGCACTGACCTATTTCTGACGGTACATGATCTAGAGGCAAGTGGTGAGCTGTTGGTTGCTGGCGATGTGGGGTATATTGACTGAGGCGAAAACACAGTGTAGCGGGGGCAGGAGGGACGCTCAGGCTGAGAATGGGGAAGACGGTGTGGGAAGAAGAAATCGGGAAAACAAATAAGAGAAAAACACTTGAGGATACTTAGGGGACACAACGACACAGATCCCAACCTCTGAGCTGACCCAGTGATCCTCCTTTGATTGACCCACACCAAAAAATAACTCCTTCCCGTCTCCACACATACTGTATATGCTAGATTTAATCCTAATCGAATCAGGCACTCATGAGGTCTTTCCCGCATCCTGAACTTTGACACTGATCCGTGACCTTGCTTACAACTGAAGAAAAAAAAAAAAAAAAAAAAAAAATCGAATCACTTTTTCCCAGAATCAGACACAACCGTACCAAAATTCATAATGTATTTTTAGCATACAGACTTGCATACATACATACATACGCAAACATACATAAATACATACATACACATACATACAGACAAACACAGACACACACATATACATACATACACGCACACTCTTTTGCATTCATTCATACACACATCGGAACCAACTGTATCACAATAACAACGCTCTGCACGTCTCAAATAAATACAAGTCAATAATAGGATTTGTAGATCTAAAATGAAGGTGCAAGAATCTCAATCAGGGAAGGGAAGAAGGTGTGAAACGGTGAAAGAAAGAAATTATAGACCAGTAAATGTTGGCTTTGTCTGGGTAATGGGATGATTCTACACGACAACACAAATGTATGTAGTGTTTTGCAAAATTACACACATTAACCACGACACAATACACCTTCTGCTGCTACAGACACACTTTGGAAATTTGTTGCTGACGCCACCATGTTTTAGTCATTATTATTATCATCTCTAATCCCCACCTAAGAGATAATACTCGAGTTATCTCTATAATATCTCTACAATCCTTTCATTGCTATGTAACAGGACTCACTGCTGAAATAGTTTTGTATCAGATACACATAGATATTTTACGCTGGTATTTTCGTCGGTTAAGGAGACTCCCTAACACCTCTTCTTTACCGATTCATTTTTTGATACGGCTGCCTACGATCGGTTTGTACGTTTTGTGCTACTCGTTGCGTTGCCTAGCAATGGCCGAGAATCCGCATTTTTCGTACTGTTCACGTTTTGAGCTGTAAAAGCATTACTAAAAGCGTCGAAAGCTCTGACATCTTTAGGTGTAATTTTGAGATCATTCCCTATTGGAAGTGTACCATCCATTTTTCCCCCCTCTCCTCTAGTTTTCGAGTGGCAACCCTGTCAGAAGATTGGCCTCAGCGTCCCTAGCAACCAGCACCGGTTTTCAAAAATGCCCCCCTAGTTCCCAAGCGGCTTGATGGCTTTGAATGAAAAATTGCATGCTTATAGACATTGACTAGTGTTACAACTTTCTATGTACACCTATGTGCTACATTGGCCAGGTGAGGGGTCAAAGGTCATCAAATGCGAAAAAGGTGAAAATAGCAATAACCATGGTTATGCTCGCGCAAAATGCTAAGGCTCCGAAGATTATTAAGCCAGAGCCATGATTCTTGGGTGGAATGTTGCCTTGGAGTTCCTCCATGCAAAAATGACATTTGGTGTGGAAACTCACTTCCAGTAGCTGGCAGCGCCACCTAATTGTACTTTTGGTGGGCCATTCCGCGAATTTCAGGTTCCTTAGCTCCACAGTGGGTGTATGGAATCGGATGAAACTTTGCATGCTTATAGACGTTCATGAGAACTACAAATGTGCTTCGTACAAGTACATGAATGACCTATATCCGCCAGGTCAGGAGTCAAAGGTCATCATGTGCAGAAGATAGGAAAAGTGCTAAAGTTACAACCGTGCTCGCGTGAAATGCGGTGGCTCCGAAGATTATCAAGCCAGGGTCGTGATTCTTGGGTGGAATGTTGCACTGGAGTACCTCCATATAGAAATGGCTTTTAGTGTCAAAATTCACTTCCTGTCGCTGACAAAGCTTGGTCCGCTTAGAGCTAGCCATCATCGCCTACCAGCTTGTTCTTCTTCTTCTCCTTCTTCTTCTGTTTGTCATCCTGCTCCGCCTCCCCTCCTTTTCCTCCTTCTACCATTCACTCAAAATTCTAGTCGTCAAATTTCTCAGTCCGGTCTCGCAGATACAACCACACCAGTGTATTTCATTTGATTAACCCACTCTCGCAACACCCGTGAGGCAGAGCCATTTCACTAAAGTAACAACTGAAACGTAAAATAACACAGTCCAGTCCAGAATAATGACGGCATAATAATACCCTAATAATATTCTAGGTAACAGTAGACGCAAGAGACTACTAAAAAACTTATATGCCAAGATAAGGATAAGATAACAGAGTAAATTGTACGCCTCTGGTATAGAATGTTATTGGGGTGGCACTGAATTACTAGGCTTGTGGTTGTTATCGGTGGTTAATGATACACCCGTAGCGGCGGTACTACAATTATGTGAAATGATCCCCTTACAGTGCCATGACGTCTTAGTACATTCTTGCCACCGTCAGGCGATTGTCCTTAGCCAGAGGGAGACATCTGGTAGTAAAAGGTTCTAAAAATCATTAAGCCCTTCAGTACCATGATTGGAGTTATATACAGTTTATTCTTGTTACCGCTGGATTATATATATATATATATATATATATATATATATATATATATATATATATACATATATATATATATATATATATATATATATATATATATATATATATATATATATGATGTGTGTGTGTGTGTGTGTGTGTGTGTGTGTGTGCTTGTTTTCTTTAACTAAATCTGAAAAAAGAAAAAAAAAATCGATCCCTATCCTCCGCAGTGATGGCAGAGATCCGACTGACTATCAGGGATTCATAGCAGGGTGTAATGTGCTGTGGGCAACCCTGTCATTTCCTCTGCTTTTCTCCCCATGAACTTAGATAATTCTGCACAATGAATTCCAATCTGCAGATTCACATACCTGATTTTCAAAGTCAGTGATGAGAAAGAAACACAAGAAGCGACTGGACTCCCAATGCCGATAATATACCCCCTCAAAAAAAAAAAAAAAAAAAAAAAAAAAAAAGCACCCCATACCACACACGTGACGTACCTTATGCACATATATTAACCCTGGTATTTTTTTTAAGTAATACATAAAAAGAAAGGATGTCATACACAGGGTGACCCCAAAAGGGCGGTACCAATCATACGCCCCTCCTTCTCCCCCCTCCCCCCAAAAAAAACTATTTTTTTTTTTTTTTTTTTTTTTTTTTAGTGTGGACACCCTATAGTCTTAGGCAAGAAAAAAAAATGGTACTTTTTTTGAGTGAAGATACTCTGAGGTAATGCTGCAGTCATTAATCCTTTTACACATCTGGGGTTTCGAACTAATGAAGCACGAGTCCAACCTTCTGAACCCCCGGTAATCTGTTTGGTTTAGATTCTGATGCAGCTTCGAGACAGTATGAAAGAACCACTGACCCGAACTGTACCCACTGAAGCCCTTGAAGGACGTCTAGTAGTGAAGGGGTGAATGAAAGCTGTATCGTACCTGCCCAGTTCGAGAAGTCTATCCTAAGCTAAGTAAAATGGCCTGAAGGTGGCAAGAACAAAATAAAAAGTGAGTCATCAGACTGAAGTGGTTAAGATATCTACCCGTCCTGGGAATTCTCTCTCTCTCTCTCTCTCTCTCTCTCTCTCTCTCTCTCTCTCTCTCGGCGATTTCGTTTGCAAAGTGAAGTTTTTTTTTTTTTTTTTTTTTGCATGCCATCATTTATTCAAAATTTCTAATATATACTCCTCTTCCATTCCCTTAGCCATTTCTCTTGTGTTGCGGGGACGGCTCAGCGTTACCACTGTTTACTCAGCATTATTTCCTCACTATAGGCACCATTTCAATAAACTCACTGCCACACCCCAGCCCACACCAGCAGACTGAGGAGCTACACATGAGATACTGCCATGTGAATTTAATGCGCTATTTATGGACCATCCTGTATACTGAGGCAGACTATAAATAACACACAAAAGAATATTAACTTTGCATATGTAAAAATAAACCGTTAAGGGAGATGTGATAGGGAGACTCCTTAACCAACAAGAACACTGCCCTGACACAAAGCTAGGAAAATATAAAGGAACGATTGACCTTGACTGGATGTGTGTGTGTGTGTGTGTGTGTGTGTGTGTGTGTGTGTGTGTGTGTGTGTGTGTGTGTGTGTGTGAAAATAAGCGTCTACAACAACATAAAGTCTGGGTTGATTTTTCCTTAGACTTACTCTCCTTTTCTCCACAAGGGGTTCTTCTACGCTGCATAAAATCGCACGGCGGTAATTTAACAAAAGTGGTCTCCTCTTAATGAAGTGATTAATTACGACTGCTAGATCCGCTGTCACTGAACCTTTAATGATCTGAATGATTTTTAATATATGATGTAAAAGAAAGCTTGTATAGTTATCTGCATGATTTTAAAAGGAAGCTAAGATATAAATACAAAGGCAAAATGGATTGTGATCTGTAATCTCTTAAAACTCATTATACTTTTTTAGAAATCTGATTATCTCCCTCTCAATCAGGCATGTCCAAACAGAAAACCAGCATCCACACCAAGACCATAAAAGGCAAGACCATAAAGCATGATAAAAACGTCCAAGAATAAAAAGTGCACACCCCAGAAGTTGGCAGGCACATCCATAACCACGCCATCTATGCGATGCACGCGGAACTAATAACCCCTTGACTGCCGTTCCGCGTTTAGTTCCAGCCAGTTCTCAATCTTCCCCTCCCTCTCCTCCCCTGCAGAACAAGGCGTGATGGTTCGTTATGCATTATCGCTACACCAGTGCGAGTTGACTGAGATAATCCCGCAAATTGTAGCTCATTTATCCTAGCGTCTAATATCAGCCTCTCTTCCCTCTGGCGACTGACGGCATCTGCAGCCCCATCACTCGCTCTCGGGAAAGGTGGCGCGGGGATCGATCTTGGCAAATTGTACACTAATTGTTTTATTCCTGTCTGGCTCCGGCTCTTGTGTATGAAGGAGTGGAGGATTCGCTAGTTCTTGTGGTGCGTAATTGAGATGATTTTGGTCTCTCTCTTTGGCCCTGGTATGTGTTTGAGGTTTAGGTACGACGTGTGAGATGGCCTTATGTCTCTATTTGGATCTGGTCAGAGGGATTGAGATGATACGGCCCTTCTCCCAGTACCAAGAACGAAGAACCAAGAGTTGGAGATGATTTTGTTTTTTCTGTTTGGTTCTAGTGTGTGTGTGTGTGTGTGTGTGTGTGTGTGTGTGTGTGTGTGTGTGTGTGTGTGTGTGTGTGTGTGTGTGTGTGTGTGTGTGTGTGTGTGTGTGTGTGTGTGTGTGTGTGTGTGTGTGTGTGTGTGTGTGTGAAGTTACGGACTGAGGAAATTTCTGTATTCTCCTTTTCGAATTCCAAGTACAGAAAACAGATGCAGCCTTTGACGATTTTCCTCTCGCAAAGAAGAGCTGAACTTTGTAGGAAGACTCGGAGACACAGGAAGGCTTTAAACCCTCCTTACCTTCACTGTTACGACTGAGATTTTATTGATTTATTTATTTACTTATTTCTGCATGCGAATCCGGCGCCAGGATAATGATTTGATATTATTTTTGGTGTTTTTGTTTGGTTTTGGTCCTTAGCTATGATTATTTTTGTCTCTGACTCTCGCGTGTCTCTGATGTTAGGTGTGAAGTCTAAGATGGTCTACCGTCTGTGGCTGGATGTGGTTGGGAATTTCGAGGTGATTAAGGACTCTACTTGGTTCTGGTTTATGTGTGATGTTAGGTGTGTGGCTTATGAGTCATATTTAAAGAGGAGTTTTTTATGGTTTGGTACTGTACATGGTTAGGGTGTTCTATGACTTACTTTGGTACATAGCTTGTGGTGATATTATTATTATTATTATTATTATTATTATTATTATTATTATTAATTTTTTTTTTTATTTTTTTTGGTTCTGGCTTGTGGTTTCAGTTAAATGCATAGTATAAGATGGTTTTAATATTCCTGTTAGTATTGGTTCGTGTTTTAGAAGAATGTGTCTTTCTTTTGGCTTTAGTGTTTAGATAAGATTATTTGCATCTCTCTGTTTGAATGTGGTATGAGCCTGAGTTAAAATATGTGATTAACCTCTTCACCCCGATAACTTCTTAGTTGTTGATTGTTGCCAAAAAAAACATTCAATTAAGGACAGTTCTCTACTACTGAAGGGGTTAATCATGGCTGTATCTTAGACTGCAGTTCGAAAAGTCTCTCCAAATCCGAATAAACTCGACTGGAGATGGCAAGAACATAATAAAACTATGCACTCGGCTTGAAGGGGTTAAAAATGGTTTTGATGCGTGTTTAGTGTTGGGCAAGACACACGGAACACACACACGATCAATGCTCATTTGTCACGAAGAATTGTTTACACGGGGAACGACATGGAATAAGCAATGCAATATCTTCCCATATGTCTCTTGTTTTACTCGCAAAAACAAACCCAAGTAAAAACAGAGACGTCACCTTAAGTTTGCGTGTGAATCCTGTACTTCCAGATAAGTTTTGAGATGATCTTAAAGTCTTCGTTTGGTTTGGTATTTAGTGCTATATGAATTTAAGGCGGGTTCCACAGTGGCTGCGTTTTGTTGGGATGTAAACTATGGGAATATCACCCCTCTATTTTCACCCACACAAACACATTTGGTAGCTGTGCTGACGGCCGCGTGAATCAAGAACACTCTCAGGCTCCTGTGGCTCAATCTCAGCTCACTAAAATCGCCTGGCATTAGATGGAATAACACTCGAGTCCCAATTTTAAGAGAATTAATGATACTGTACCGGTATCAACGCCCTTAGGCTTCTATCGCACACTCTTGCTTGAAAATAATCGTCTGAAATTAGCTGGAAATACTAGAACTGTCCCATCCATCAGAGGGTTAACACGAACATTACTAGAACGGTTACCATGGAGTCCAAATTGAAATCCATACCTCCAGTGAAGCTTACCATGACGGGGAGTCTTCTCGTCGAGATGTAAACAAGTTGACTGTGGAAGCGACCCTGGGTGTGCCTATTTGATTCTGGTGTGTGCTTAACCCTTTGGCAGTGGCTGGTTTCTCTGAGCTGAATAAAATCATCTGGCGCTAGCTGGACCATAAAGGAGTTCTCAGTTCTCCGACAAAACATTGCTGGGGAGAGATTTTAGCTTCTACGTCATGGTGGGTTTCTAAGACCTTAATGAAACTGCTTGAAGTCACCTAAAACTTCCTTTAAAACTTCAATTATCACGGTCAAAGGTAATTTTAGCCATAGTTTGAGAGGTCCTGGTGTTCCTCTGTATCGTGCTTTGAGTTGATATTAAAGTACCTAATATTGTTATGGTACTAAATTGGAGATGATTATTCTTGTTTGCTTGACTATGATAAATGGCTAGTGATGAAAGTGATGCTTAATTTGTTTTTAATTTGATTGTGGTGACCCAACGTAAGCTTATTTCTGGCACGTGTTTGGGAGTTTCTCGTTGCATTTTTTTTTTTTTATACTAAGGAGGCCACGGTGGTTCAGTGATATCGTACTCATCTCGTGACCTGCGTGTACCCCTAGTCTAGGTCTGAATTCCCGGGCCGTGACGTACATTTAAGCAACTGTACGTGCTGGCAACAAGTCCTTTCCGTTCACATATTACGTTCGCACCCTGTTGACTCATACTGGTGACGTACAGACTTTGACACGCACAGACATAGCCATTTCCTTACAGACTTTGACACGCACAGACATAGCCATTTCCTTACAGACTTTGACACGCACAGACATAGCCATTTCCTTACCATACTTTGTCTTTCACAGGTAACAAGTACAACAGACAACCCTTTCTAGTTCGTACATCGCCAGCAAACATTCTTCCTCCGAGCAGACGGTCCGGTCCTACGGCAGATCTCACGTGGACTGGTACGATTTGATGTGTGTGTGTGTGTGTGTGTGTGTGTGTGTGTGTGTGTGTGTCTGTGTCTGTGTCTGTGTCTGTGTAATTCTACTACTGATGCGTGTTTTGGAGTGCATTGGGGCATTTCCTCGGATTCGGAGTATTCTGGCTCTTGTATGTGTTTTTGAGTATGATGGTACACTTCTTCCTTCTGGTATGTGTCCTTGGAGTATGTTGGTGATTTTCTTGTGTTGTGTGCTTTGGAGCGTGTTTGTGTGTATCTTTGGTTCTGTTACAAGTTGTACATTATACTCGCGCAACCCTTCGTTTCCTGTGTGTATATTTTGGTATGCTGGTTCTCTGCTTTTGGAATGCGTTATGGAGTATGTCGCGGTGCGGTTCTTCGGTTCTCGTATGTAGCTGAGGAATTTTGTTGGTGTTTTTGAGTATTTCCATCTCCATTATAAATCTGAAAGTCTCTTGCCCCCTCTCTCTGTATCAGGAACCGAGCTAGACTTTGCTGTATTTCTTGGACGCGTTTGAGAGCATCTTTCGGGTTTTTATACTGGAAGCTTCAGGACGAATGGAGGTCCAAAAAAATATATATATGACGGGACATATTACTGGCGAAAATTGAGGAAATAAAAGCTGAAAACACCTGATAAGCGGACGTAAAAAAGTAGGTCGTTCTTCTCAGCCGTGCAAGAAATCGCGTGGTTTTCGGCGAAATGTTTACAACTTGAGGCGCGTGTCCGTAATGTGTACAAAGGCACAGAGAGAGAGAGAGAGAGAGAGAGAGAGAGAGAGAGACTGGAGCCGACGTCGTGGGTGGATGATCGGTGGATACACATATACGATTTCGGAGATATATCACTGCTCCACTCCCTCCCCTTGGCGTCTGGAAGTATAATATCTCACTCGGCAATGGCTGGTGTGCTTGTTTTCCATACATCACGCGAATGCACAACTCAGTGACACCTTAAACTGCCTCGCCTCGTAAAATATGAAGTTGGGGTCCTAGTCCGCCGCGCAGCTGGGATGGCGGGAAGCTGGTGTGTTCGCCTTCTGTACGCCTCGCCACTCGTTCTGTACTCCAGTGATAATGAGACGAACTTGGACTAGGTAAAAGTAGGATATGATGGTCGAGGTTAGAGTAAGCTAACATAGACAGGTTTAAGCTCAAAGTTGGCGTACTGGGGTAGCAGGGAGATGGAGTGGCGAAGTGTGGCATGTGGCAAACTGGCTGTTGGGGGAGGCAAGCCAGGAGGACAGACGGGTCAAGATGGTCGGCTTCGTACGCGGGTAATGTCTTCATCCAGGGCGGGAGGGAGAGTCCGCACGCCCGCCTCGTAACAGCTGCAATTTGTACAGCTCAAGGGCAAAATGAGATTGAAAAACAAGCTTGCCAGTCATGCGAGGATCTATCAAATTGGCATGCAAAGATTGAGGCCTGTCGAGCTGGGCAATAATTCCAGGCGGACATCTGGAGCCGAAGACGTGGGGACGAAACATTTTGGCTCGAAGGCGAAGGCGGGCAGAGAGCGCGGGGCTAATATAGGATCGGGGGCTGTTCCGTATTTAAAAACTTTCTTGAACTCAAACTTGTGTATAAAATGGCTTGCCCAGTCATGTGTCTTCGCTCATACATTTACGATACACCCCAAAACCAAATCAGGATGAAAATTAAAGTGAAACCACACGAAAAACAAAACGATTCCTGATATTAGCAATTGAGATTCGTTTGTCCTGGGGTTTAGATAAGACCCTTGATAAATAGGGAGGCAGAGGAAGCACAGGCGGGTAATAATATGTTGGCAGGCGTCAGAAAATGGCCGACAAATTGGTTTTGGAAATAACTCCTGATGCTGCACCATTTCCGGCGGCAAACAGATATTAATTAGGGAGGGAAATCAAACTTATGAAGGTCTTGGGTAATACAGAAGACCTTTTATGACGCACTTTTTTGCGATAAAGTCCACAGTAAATTACATAAAAAGTATAACAAACCTTTTTTTATAAATCTTAAACCTGTCCTTTCGTTTCTTTTTTTTCTTTTTTTTTAACTTCGTGTTCTTTTTCTAGTGTAGGTTTCAATTTTTGGTGTGTGTGTGTGTGTGTGTGTGTGTGTGTGTGTGTGTGTGTGTGTGTGTGTGTGTGTGTGTGTGTGTGTGTGTGTGTGTGTGTAATTAGCTTCTACAGCCCGAGGACGTAAGTCTTTTTTTAGTCTTACTGTCACAGACGATTTTCTTCCAGATTAGGGGAACGCCTCTAGAAGCAGGGCAGGTAATTAAGACAATCAAGCCCCTACAGGTGAAAAATCATTAGGCAAAAAAAAAAAATCCCTTGATAATATAAATATATAAATAAATAAATGGATAAATAAAAGGCGCCCTCAGACAGAACTGGCAAAATCCACAGTACATTATAAAAACCGCCTTCTTCGTTATAATTTACCAGGTATACCGCATATCAGGAGGCTGGGGAGTGAGAGGGGAGAGGAAGCGAAAGGGAAGGGGATCTAGAGGGCAAGGGGGGTGAAAGGGAAGGGGGTAGAGGGGGAAGGGGGAGAAAGGGAAGGGGGTAGAGGGAGGGTAAGGGGGAGAAAAGGGAAGAGTGCAGTGGGAGACGGATTCGAGTTGATTGACTGTCAGATGAATGGCATTACCTGAGATGAGACAGGTGAGATTCTTCCTTGTTGAAAAAAGTGCACACAGAATAAAAAACAGGCATTAAAACACACACACACACACACACACACACACACACACACACACACACACACACACACACACATACGCACGCACGCACGCACACACACACACACACAACACACACACACACACACACACACGAAAATATAACTCAAATGCTCTAAAACACACACACACACACACACACACACACACACATGCTTACAAAAGATATATATACAGTACACACACACACACACACACACACACACACAGAAAGAGAGAGAGAGAGAGAGAGAGAGAGAGAGAGAGAGAATGTCCCCACAAAAACTCTCCCCCAGAAATTAAGTGGAGTAACAGAATCCTGGTGAATTAAAGACCGCCAATTGACACTTAATGCTTCTTAACTCTCTCTCTCTCTCTCTCTCTCTCTCTCGCTCGCTCGCTCGCTCGCTTGCCGTTTAATCCTACTCTCTAGCCTTCTCTATCGTACACATCTTCATTCTTTCCTCACCCATCCCACACCCTTTGTCTGTCTTTCCCTTATCTGCTTTTTCTTTCCGAATTAGTTTTCTCTTTTACATCCTCCCCCTTGCATCTTCAGTCCCTCCCTTCTCCCTTTCTCTCCCATCCCTCCTTTTTTTTTCACCCTTTCTCTCCTCTCTATCCCCTTCCTCTTTTCCTCGCTTACCCATCACATTCCTCTATTTTAATTCTTCTGACATTTTCCTTTCCCTCTCTTCCCTTTTCTCTCTCCCCCTCCCTTATCTCCTTCCTCCCTCTCTCCTCCATCTTCACTCCTTCTTTCCTTCGTTCTTCCTCTCTCCTTCCCTCTCCCTCTTCTTGTTTATCTATCCTCATCTTCGACTCATAAAACAGATACCATAGTACTTTTCGCGTCTGGAATAAATATAAAATGATAAAAAGGTCTGTATTTGCCTTCCTTTGCATTTCCTTTTTTTTTTTTTTTTTTTTTTTTTTTTTTTTACTGTCCTTCTTCCTCCATTCCTCCTCCTTTTCCTTCATTTTTCCTTTCCTATATTCTGTTTTCCTCCTTTTTTCCCCCTTCCTCAAATCTCTTCAGGAAATTACACTCCAGTCCGAGAGAGAGAGAGAGAGTGAGTGAGTTTCCTCTTACTCCAACCTACCCTACCTCCCCTCTCCCCATCCCTGGTATACCCCTCCCCTCTCCCACCACTTCTCCCCTTCCTCAGATTTCCATTCATTCTCTCCCCTCCTTCCCCTCCTCAGATCTTCCCCCTTTCTCTTCCCTCTCCTTTCCCCTTCCCAACACTCGTCTCACCGCTCTCTGTCTCTCTCTCTCTCTCTCTCTCTCTCTCTCTCTCTCTCTCTCTCTCTCTCTCACCCCGGATATTATTAACCCCCAACAACACGCATACATGACATAATTCTCCACTCTGACCGCTCCACTGTCACGCCATAAAGTCGACCCTCCTATAGTCAGCAGCAGGGAGTTTCGACCTTACCTCCCCGCCTCACTCTGCGTAGCTCACAGTCTCGTAGGAGGGGGGGAGGGATGGGGGAGGGGGGAGAGGGGAGGGGATGGGAATGGAGATACGGAGGGGAGGAAGAGGGAGGAAGGGAGATATGGAGTGAGAGGATGAGAGGCTTGTAGGATGGAGATGTGGTATGATGGAGAGGAGTGGAGGAGGGAGGTAGGAAGGGATGAGAAAGGGAGAGGAGGGAGAGAAAGGGAATGGAGGGAGGGAGGGGGAGAGAGAGGGGAGATATAGGGAGGTAGGTACGTAGAGAGGGAGGGAGAGAGAGAGAGAGAGAAAGAGAGAGAAATAAAGGTATATCGAAACTCTTATTCACAAAGCTTATTACTGGTGAAAATTACCATATGAAAAAGGTAGGGTAAAAAACAAAATACGTCGTTTGACTGAAATGATTTACTTTGGAAAAACATCCCATCTTAGTCAATCACGCTGAGAAAATTAAATAAGAGAAGAGAAAAGGAAGGAGAAGAAATATCAAAGAGAAGAGAGGGAGAAGTGAAGAAAGAGATGCGTGGGATGTAAACAGAAGAAAAGAAATAATGAAATAGATAGATAGGTAGATAGATGGGTAGATTGATAGACAGATAGATAGACAGATAAAGCCAGAGATAAGGAAAGAAAAAAAAGTGGTGCACGAAGATAAGACCAGCCAAGAAGGAAGGAAGCAAGAAAGAAGGATGCGGCAAGAATAATGGTTATAACGATGGAGGCAGGAGAGTATGACAGGAGAGGAACAAGGAGGGAGACGAGGAAGGGGGGTGGGAAGACAGGATGGAAGGAAGAGGTGGTAATGAGAGAAGGAATGACAGGAGGGAAGAAAGGTGGAGGGATGAGAGAACAGCAGGAAGGAGAATCTCGCGCAATAGACAGAGGTGCACATTAACTCACCTAATACAAAGTTGTACATCTTTACGTTATGAAGCTACACAAAAGGATTAATTATACACCTCATACAGCATACAGTGTTGAAATAATAAAGCAGGAGGAGGGAAGAAAGGAAGTAAAGAAAGAAGAGAGGTGGTAAGCAAGGCAGGAGGGGTAGGCTACATGAGGAGAGGTTGAAAGGAGACAAATATAAGGAATGAGAAGGAAGGGAAGAGGCGAAGGGAGTGGTGGAAGGAAAGGGTGGGAAGGAAGAAGATTAGGGGGAATGTGGAGTGGCAAAGGGAGGGAGGGAATTGGAAGGGGAGGGATGGATTGAAAAGAGGAGAGGGGAAAGGAAGGATGACAGAGGTGGAAGGAAGGATGGGAAGGAAAGGGAGGGTGGTGGGGGAAGGGAGGGAAGCTGAAGGGAGAGGTAATGGAAAAGGAAGGGAGGGAAGCTGAAGGGAGAGGTAATGGAAAAGGAAGGGAGGGAAGCTGAAGGGAGAGGTAATGGAAAAGGAAGGGAGGTAAGTTTAGGGGAGGGGAGGGGAGGGGAGGGGAGGGGAGGGGAGGGGAGAAGACGAAATGGCAGAATGGAAGAGGGGTGGAAGAGAAATGTTAAGAAAAGGTACTGAGAAGGGACTGGAAAGTGAACGAGAATGAATTAAGTGGGATAGGAGGAAAGGTGAAAGAAGCGAGGGGGAAAAAAGTGGGGAGGATGGAAGTGGAGAGAAGAGAAGGAGAGGTAAGGAAAGAGGGAGGAAGGAAGGAGCGAGGAGAGTAAACGAAAGAATAAGTAAAGGGAAAGGAAGGGGAGGGGAGGGGAAGGAAAGAGGGAGGATAACAAAAGAGAGGAAGATGGAAGTAATGGAAGGAGATGGGAGAAACGAAGGGAGAGTAGAGTAAAGGGGGCAGCAACAGAAGAGAAGGAGCGAAGGGACAGGTAAGGGGGGGAGGGAAGAGGAGGGGAGTGCGAAGGTAGGAGTGGTAATGGAAGATGAAGGGTGAAGTAATGGATGAGGAAGGGGGAGGGGATGATGGAAGGGGTTATGGAGGTAGAGGGGAAGGGGTGAGAGGAAGGGGGAGGGAAGGGGGGTAGGAGGGAAGGGGGGGTAGGAGATAGGGGGTGAGGGGTAACTAATGTCTTTATTACTACGCTCTGGACACATGACCTGGGAGGCATTGGGAAGCTAAATATAAACACTCGTGATGAATTTGTTTTTATCCTTAATCATCCTTCTGTTCACTCCCTCTCCTCCTTTTTTCTCTCCCTCTCCTCCTTTTTCTCTCCCTCTCCTCCCTTTTCTCTCTCCCTCCTGCGTTTTCTCTCCCCTCCCTGCCTTTCTCCTCCCTCTCTTTCCTTTTCACACCTCCCTCTCCCTTTTCGCCCTTTCCTTGGTCTTTATTCCGCTTCTCTCTTTCCTCTCCTTCCTCCCTATTTGCTTTTCCTCCTTCCTCCCTATTTCCTCTCCCCCCTCCCTTTTTCCTACCGCTCCTACCTTTTTTTCCTCCCCTGCCTCTCTTCTCCCTCCCTATTCCCCTTCCTCCTTTTCCTTCCCGTCCACTCTTCCCACAGCCATCCTTCCTTTTCCTTCCCTCTTTTCCTCCTCCTCCTTCATTTTCCTTCCTCTCCTTTTTCGCTTCCTCCTTCCCTTTTCCTCCCCTACCCCCCCTTTCCCCCTCCTCCCTTTCCCTTGCTTCTTCGTTGTTTTTCCCCCAATATTTTTATTTTCCTATCCCCTTCTGTAGTTTCCCTTCCCCTTCCCCCCCTTCTCTCTCTCTCTCTCTCTCTCTCTCTCTCTCTCTCATACAGGAAGATCTGATCAACCTCTTCCCTACAATAATGTCCTTTTTCAAATTAATTCTTGCTACCTACAGACGATCTCCCTACCCCACGAGAATACAAGCCACAGTCTTCACTAACCCCTTCACTAAGAAAATTAGTCGACTGGAGGTAAAAAAAAATAAAAAATAAATATATAACTAAATAAAAGCATGTCATTGTGTCGAGGTTCAGTTAAAGTAGTATTAAAAATGTTCTTGTATTTATTTTTGATTTACTCTCTTTAAAAAAACAATGTAATTAAGCTTTAGTGGGCAGGCGTTCCCTTAAACTTAATATAAGATTGTTTGGTGACCGCCATTACAAAATACAAAAGTGGGTGACTTGAATTTGGTTCCCCGTTACCTTGTTTTTGCTTTTTTTTTCTTGAAGGGGACACTCTTGCGGGGTCCTGGCCTTTGGTTCCTTCTTCCTTGCATTAAAAAAAAAAAGAAAAAAGACTGTGGTGTACGGGGAAAACGGAGAAAAATGTTAGTTTATATATACATGATTACGAGACAAGAGACTGAATACCTTCTTATTATTTATCTTTTACGATTGATTATATGACTTTTGAGGCCAATGGTTTTGATTATCAACTCCCAATATATGAGAAAATACGAATAGTTGTGACAATTTTCATATTCTTCCTTTGGTCTGAACATTAATTGGCTATCATTGCTGCTTCATTTGTTCTGTATGATAGATAGATACATAGGTAGATAGATTTATAGATAGATAGTTACAGAGATAGACATATAGAGAGAAAGCTGGCAGAATGAGGGAGAGGAGAGTATGCGGAGGTAGAGAGAAAGTGGGAGGGAGGGACAACGAGAGGGAGGGAGGGAGGGAGAGAAAGCGAGAGGGAGGGAGGGTGAAATTGAGAGAGGGAGGCAGTGGGAGGGGCGCACAGTACCCCGGCAATATTTCATGCGGTGCAAGTAGAGGGAGGAGGGAGGGAGGGAGGGAGGAGGGAGAGAGAAAAGAGGAAGGAGGGAGAGAGAGGGGATGGAGTGAGGGAGGGAGGGAAGGAGAGAAACAGGAGGAGAGAAAGAAAGAAATAGGGAGGGAAGGAGTGAGACAGGGGGGAAAAGAGGAGGAGAGAGGGAATGTGGCAGGGAGACAGGGAAGGAAAGAGAGGGGGAAAGAAGGGAGAGAGGGAGGGGGAGAGAGAGAGGGAAAGAGAGAAACAGGTAAGGAAAGAGAGGTAGGAAAATAAAGGACTGAGGTCAATAAAGACTATAAAGAAGGAAAAAAGGTGAAGTAGCAAGAAGAACAGTTAAAGAGAAGGTAGAGATAGGAGAGAAAAAGGGAAAGAAAGAAGAAATAAAGCAAGGAAGTAGAAAGGTAAGGAAAGAAGGAGACGAGGAGAAACGGAGACAGGCGGGTAGGTGGGAAGGGAAAGGAGGAAGGAGGTAGGAAGCAAGGAAGACGAGCTGGTAAGCAGTGAGGGAAGGAAGGGAAGAGAAAGGGAGGGAGATAGGAAGGAAGGGAGGGAGGGAGGGAGGAAAGGTGGCCGGCGGGTGCACTCCTCCACCGGTTAAGTAGCCGTAATATACCAAGAATTTGCCAGAATTACATATTGCATCTACTGGGGCACTTGGGACCGCGGCAGATTACCTAATACCGGATGTTCGCTCTTTATGTTCCTCTTATTTGCAATTATTCATGGCTCCCTCAATTTTTGCCCCTTTTTATGTGGCTGTGTTGGATTAAGTTATTATTAGGAGGCGGAGTGTGAGAGTTGGTGACTGGCGGGGTGTGTGCTGGGGTGTCGGGGTGGGTGTGTGTTGGGGTGATATTGGCAGGTCTGGCGTTGTCAGAGGTATGGAGATGATGGTGTGATGTGTGCTGTGGTGTGGTCAAAGGTAGATTGTCTGTCTGTCTGTCTGTCTCCACACACATTTCCCCCCCTCCTCTCTCTCTCTCTCTCTCTCTCTCTCTCTCTTTGATGACAACGGAACCACAGTGCAAGTCTCAATAACACGAGTCCTCAACAGCATGGGAAGTCTACCTCATGCTGCATGATGTGAGATAGAGAACAACAATGTCATATCACCGCTCGCTGGCTCAGTGGTAGCGTTCTCGCTTGCCATCTGGTAGACGGGAGTTCGCGCCCCGCTCAGGATGCGAAAAGTTTCACTGACGAAGTAGGTGGTTACTGTCCCCCTTGAGCAAGGGGATGGGTGTGTGCTTGTGTGAAGGTCACAGCCTTGCCTTTAGATCGGAGTATATGAGCTCTCAGCTCCCCTCCGGGAGGGTAATGCTGACGATCACGACCATCAAGTGATCCTGACCGACCCGGTGAATCACTAAACAGGTAAATGCCGAGGCTGACGGTCTCCCCTAGGACACCCCCACCCCCACCCCCTCCCTCTGGCCAGTGTCAGTCGCATCCTATTACCTGCCCCCCCTCTCTCTCTCTCTCTCACACACACACACACACACACACACACACACACACACACACTGGACAACCCCGCCATGTTGGTTCACTGGTTATGTGGAGGAAAAGAAACATGAGTTCATTAATCTCTCTCTCTCTGTCCGTATGCGTTCACATATACCTATCCACCTGTCTGTCTGTCTGTCCTTCTGTCAATCTATCTATCCTTTACCAGACGCCTAATCCCTGAGTTCATCCAAGCCGACCACAGACATTTGCCTCCAAGCCTCTCTGTCACCTCTCCCTCCCTCTACTCCACACCGCCTTCCGTCATGAACTGCATCCCTCGCCTCGTTCTTAGTTTTCCCACCAGAGTTGTTTCTAAATATTGTTGTTGGATATTGAGGACAGAGTAATTTAGCCTCTTCAGTACGAGAGGTAAAGCTAAGTAAAATCGTCTGGTGGTAGGAAGAATATAGTCAAAGATGTCCTCGTGCAGAAAGGGTTTACAGGGTTACTAGTCTAAACCCTTTCAGAATTTCCTGGTGTTGAAATTAATATACGGCTTGTTGGGACGGTATATATCATTAGTACTACTTTTTATAGGGAGTTAAAGGAGAAATGTAACTACCTTGTAAACTACCTGTAGACGACTGTACTGCTAATGGTAAAAGAATTTAAGTACACATACCTTGCTCACAGTGCAAAATATTAGAGTAAAAATATTCTGCTTGTGGCAGACAGAGAAATATATTTCGAATTCTAGGTCTAACTTTGCTGATAGTAAAAAACTGAATATAACCTTTTCTTTTGTGCAATACTGTGATATATACTGCAAATATAATATAACTAAAGGTAAGTTACAATTCTTTTTGTGAATAACATAATGGTATTTTGCTGAAGAAAAACTTAGCTGGACAGGGATTTACTTCGGCTAAATATATAACTGCGTGATGATAACCAGAATTTATTAACTGTGAATTCCCGCGCTACGAAGGATCAAAACAAACTTACATCGCTGGTAACCATTACGTTGTGATTACTCCAGTTCCTTCTTTTATTTAATATTATTTTCAACATGTTCATAATTTCTCGTAGCATACCAAATTTTTGCAAGCGCTTCCCCCTCTGGTCCGGTGGTCCGGGAAGTGTCGCGCGGGACCGAACACTGTCATTTCTCGCCGTTACGTCCCATTTTATCCCGTCTAATCACATCCAAGGCCGTGGCGATTCACAGCTCGCTATAATATATAGTTAAATCATACTGGGGCCAGAGCGTCGCCAGATCAGGGGCCTAGATCTCTTCCATATCTTCCAGGGAACTTTATTCTCTATTGGCGGGAACTTTTATGCGGACCAATCATATCTATCTGGAACTGGATACGAATCGTGGTGCCTAATTTGCGGACATTTGGGGTTTTAGTAAACGGGGAGTGATTTGAACTGAGTAAAACAATTGGACTGGGAGTGGTAGGTGGTGGAGGATAGAGTTGTTGAGACTGTTTTGACGTCTTATTCAGTTTTTTCACTCTTTCTTTTTTTCTTCCTATCCCCCCATCTCTCTCTCTCTCTCTCACACACACACACACACACACACACACACACACACACACACACACACACACACACACCAGGGTTACCATCTGATACCTCAACGTTCCCACCACCACACCGTCCTATCCCATCGCACCCGGCACTCCATGTCAAATTATATCTCTCTCTATCTACCCATCTTTTGCCTCACGCTGCATCCTGTGAGGGTCAGTTTGACAAAGAAGTACTCCGGTCACATATTGGCAAGCACGATCTTACAAACCTACATACAATCTTATAAATGTGTATTCAGTATTATAAATTCACATACCGTACAATCTTCCATGCAAATATACACACACTCTTACATACAGACTAAGATCCGTATTCATATCCAATCTTGGAAGCAAAAAACAATTTGCCAACAGTGTAAGGCCAAACTTATATAGAGTTTTGCATAGAATCTTACGCACAAACAAAAATGAAGTCTTACAAAAGCTCTTATATCCAGATTCACACACTGTCTTAGAGGCAAACGTGTATACAATATCAAAAACAATCTTAGACGTTAAAGAATAGTATGAGGCCTGGATCATTTACCCCTCGAACCAGATAACCTCACGCTTTTGTTCCACCATACCAACTTATTCACTGTATGAGCGCCTTAGTTGTTATGAAGGTAGCCATATCTTACCCGTCCATTTCGAAATGTCTATCCTGAGCTGAATTAAATCGTCGGGAGTTGGAAAAAATAAGACGAAGATAGCAAACGGGTTGAAGTGATTCGCCAATGACTGCTTGGATTTTTTTTCTGGCAAAACTAATCGTCTGGTTTTAGCCTGAATAATATGGAGATGCTTTCCTTTTGCTGCTACGACACCCATCAGGGAGAGAAGAATCGTCTGTGGTTATTTAAATGATGGATTACTTTTTGCTGGCATTATAAACAAAACTTACAATTTTCATATATTCAGTTTGTAATAGTGTGGAAAATGTGCCATTAGATCTCAGATGAATGTGTTTAAATATATTTCAATCTTATGCATATATATATATATATATATATATATATATATATATATATATATATACAGAGGTGCTGCAATAACCTTGGAATTCAGACTGCATGATGGGCCTGTTGAAGTGGTTCGGTATTTTCGTATCATTTATAAAGGCTCCAACATGCAAGCGTCAGCCTTGGTCACTTAGGCTAATGGTGGCTCTCGACGCTGTTCGATCTCTGGCAGCCTCCCTATTCAGTCCCTTATCACTGAGGTCACACTCTATGATCTCGCCCCAGGTCTTTTTCGGTCCGTCTCTCGTAACCCTACCCCCGACGTTCACACGTATTACTTTCTGCACTCAACTGTCATTCTTCACCCTCTCCACATGCCCAAACCATCTCAGTCTCATCACAACAATACACTGCAGTCCCATCTTTCCTCTCAGCTCTTCCATCATAATCCTAGCACCTCCCCCCCCCCCAGGCCTCGCATTCAAGGACGCACTATACATCCACCTAATCACTGTAATCTCTGTACGTTGGAGCCTACGAACAGGGGTAAAAAATGCTTAAAAACTCGTAATTGGCCTGGGAATTTTTCTAGACTGTTTCTTTTTGCATAGCTAAAGATTTGCCGGTATTGACCATCCTCCAGTCTGTTCCAATACTATAATCGCGGCGCGCGACTCTGAGGTTGTTATTATCGTACCCTGGCAACCTAGCATTCAAAAGTGAGTCTGATTTCCTGTATAAGACGCATGTGATTCGTGTATAATATGTTCGTGAATAATAATATTCGTGTATAATATATTCGTGCATAATAATGATTCACGTATAATATGATACGAAATCGGACGCACTTTTGAATGATAGGTTGTCAGAGTACGATAATGACAACCTCAGAGTCGTGCGCCGCGACTATACATGCTAAGTTGGTGATATCTCACGTTCGAGACTGTGAACTGGAATTACTGATTGTTACTGTATACAGGGGCTAGTAGATAAACACTGTCCGATAAGAAACTTGATTCTCTCAGTTGTGAGCTATGTTTGCTAGCTATTTCGCCACCACCACCACCACAACAACAATCATCATCATCACCATCATCATCATCCCTGTTCATGATCGCCAGCTTTCACGTACTATTTCAACATTACCGAACACCTAAGAAGAGGAAGCGAGCGTGCAGGATATCTTTACATTCATGAGAGAAAATTAAAGCCGGGTCAGGTAGTGGAGCAGGCAGCCGTCCCCCGCAGCGTGGAAAACTGACTCCTGCTCGTAAATGGACTAACTACATGCAGATCACCTCCGCTCCGCTGCGCTATTTCCGTGTTGTGGGAGGGCAGGGGGGAGGTGCACGAAGGGGGAGCGGAGTGGAATGAATATGGTGGAGGAGTATCTGTAGCAAAGGAGTAAGAGGATGGCTTTAATATATATATATATATATATATATATATATATATATATATATATATTGGAGCCCAGTGTCCAGAGTATTGGACAGACTGGAAATTTTCAGATCTTGATAAAGTAGGGAACCCCCGGGTAGGGACCTAATGAGCTTTGCGACTATGAACCGATGGGCGGAGGGCGGTACGCTTAGTACCCTCCTAGAGCAATGCCTCGCCCAGCAACTCTGGGATCCAATGGGATATATATATATATATATATATATATATATATATATATATATATATATATATATATATATACACACACACACACACACACGGGTATATATGGGTGAACCAAAAGTCTGGGAACATAGGGGAAAAATCACAGTAAAGGATATCATCACTATTGTTTAGTACATCTCCCCCCCCCCACCCTCTTTCACCATACTTTTTTCCATGTTTACAAGCTCTTGACTCACCCTCTATATAGCCTCGACCGAATCTTCACCCCAGATGAACTCCGGGACCGGGCAGTAGACTTAAGGACCACCCTGCTGCTCTCCATCTAGGCCTCCCGCTGGCCATATTTACGCTGCCTGACCCCACACACCTGGCCTACCTGGTGTAATGAAGAGGGAAACAGTGTACCTTCATCAACACCTTCACCTTCTGCTTCTATGACGGTACCTTCATCATCACTTCCGCTGTTTCCATGCTTTTATCTTTATTAACACCGCTTCCCTTTACCTGTATACCTGTGCTGTTATGAATACTTTTCACTTTCTTCCCAGGCTTGTATCTCCATGAATTTATTTCTTCTCTGCCCTTGTGACTGCACCTTTCTGGTTTGTTTCCTCGCCTGTATCTTCAAAAATACCTCTATCTTTTACCACCTGCTTACAAAGTCACAGCTGGCTTAAGAGCAGCTCCACAGACATCTTCAAACAGGATTCACCTCTTCTTCAGGCTTACCTCAGAACCACAGCTTACTTCAGAATCGTCTCCCAGGTATTGGTTTGACAGGCATAACAATCTTGCCAGGCCACCCCACAATCACCAGCACTCCAGTCCTCCAAGCACGTTGTCAGGGCAGACCACCTCTTCTTGGACACCTCAATTGTCTAAAGTCTATCCCGCTTTCTGAACCAGCGCTTGGGTGTGGAAGCAAGCGAGCTGCCTTGGACCTTGTCATTTCCAAAGTGAAGATGAGGCCCAGGTAAAAGACACCCCATACTGACACTTATACCCTCACTCAAACCAAAGCCCGCACGACAACACCAGCTACACCCAACACCAACCCACACAGTTACTTCCCACACTGCAAGGAAGCATGCCCTTTTTCCGAACAGTTATATCACATCCCATAATGAAAAAGTCTAGCGAGGGGGATAAGTGTTGGGCTAACCCCCCCCCCCCTCTGGTTAGAAAACAGATCCAAACCACGCATTCCATTGCATGTTCGTGTAATTTTTGTTGACTTACGTTTGTGACCCTTATTTAAGAATAATATTATGTGTATATCTCCTGTGTCACTGAACCCGACGTCACACTAAATAACGATGATGATGATGATGATGATGATGATGATGGTGATGATGTTGACGACGACGACGACGACGACGACGATGATGATAATAATATGATGATGACGATGATATGACCATACTTACACCTTCATGGCCAATCCCTTCTAAAGTATCCACAGAATGCAGTTTTTATTTCCCGGATAGAACCAATTTGCTACCAGGACAAAATTTGGTATTAGTGCCTCTCTCAGCCTCGCGAGAGCCACTGATCAAGCCAACAGGTAGTCCTAATTTATGTAGTACCTCAGGGTTTCTCTCTCTCTCTCTCTCTCTCTCTCTCTCTCTCTCTCTCTCTCTCTCTCTCTCTCTCGAATTTCTTCCATCTCTCCTCCGGCTACTGCTCTTCTGAATTCTAATCATATCTCTCCATTCCGGCGGGCACGCAGCACCCGTATAGCCACACACTCTCACTCCTACTCCTTCTAACTTTTTAATACGAGAGTTAGCCGCTATACACAGCCTTTCATTTAATCATCTATTCAACTTTGACAGTGTCCTCCTCAATTGGCCTTTTCAACTGCATAATTAAGATATAAGGCGTTTTAGGTCATGGTACCCAGGCAACTTAAACTGCATGGATCTTGATATTTGTATTTATTTTATTAAACTCTCTTAGGAGGGGACATTATTTTTGTAGATTCTCAGCCTTTCGTGAATTAAAAAAAAATCTGAAACCTTAGAATATTATGGACGGGTGAAGAATATGAGGATGAGAATAAATGACTCGTTAAGCTGTTAGAGAGAATGTTTCTGGCACTTTCACTCCTCTTTGCCTGTTCTTCCAACATGTGAATAAAAGAATGTTGTAAATTTTGAGACAAGGGATCAGGGAACACTTGCAGATGACCAAGAAAGCGAGAGAAAGTGGTGATTTACAAGAGACTGAGGCGTGAGGGAGATATAGGCGTGAGTGATAACGGAGGCGACAGAGAACGGGACTTAGAGAGAGAGAGAGAGAGGCGGAGGTCACAGAATTTGCTCTCCCCATACCTTACACCAACAGCTGCCTAATGATTCTTATTCACTTAATATGCATAATTCTATAGGAGCTTAGGCATAATACTCCAGCCATCAATGTAGTATCTCCCCTGTACCCCCTATTCCTCCCTTAGGCTATTCCCTTCATCCCTACACCCTCATTCTCTCTCTCTCTCTCACTTATTCCTCCCTTACGCTATTCCCATCATCCTTACACCCTCATTCTCTCTCTCTCTCTCTCTCTCTCTCTCTCTCACTTTAGCCTATATCTCTGCTTCACTTTCTCTACCATCGTTCCCACACCCTCCCCTCAACCCTAATCCTCACCCTGCACTCTATTTTACAATCTCACACCTCCCCACACACCCTATATCCAATTCTCACGCCCTCTGTTCTACTCTCACACTCTCTCTACACCTTTCCACGATACTTTTGCACATCCTCATAGCCCTTACACCTCATTCGTTCTCTCTCATTCACATTTTTACACTCGCATCTCACCCTAACACCCTTCCAATTACACTCTACCCATTCTCACACCTTTCCTCACCTCCACACCCTTCCCTTACCTTCACAATATTCCTCACCCTCGCACACTCCCCAACACCCTTCCTCGCCCTTACACACCTTTCCCACACACTGACATCTTCCTGTACCTCACCTCGCACCCTTGTCTTCACCCCCTCACACCCTCCCTCACATCCTGCCACACCTTCCCCCACCCTCTCCATCACCCTCACCCCGTCCCTCACACCCTTCCCTCACCATCACCCCCTCCATCACAGCTTCCCTCACCCTGACCCCCTTCCTCACACCCTTCCCTCACACTCATCCCTTACCTTCACACCTTCTCCATTAACCTTCACACCTTCCCTCAACTTCATCCCCTCCCTCACACCTTTCCCTCACCCTCACACCCTCTCCATCACACCTTCCCTCACCCTCACCCCCTCCATCACACCTTTCCCTCACCCTCACGCCCTCTCCATCACCCCTACAGGCCGGAGGAAGCAGATGGAGAGGTCCCACTCCCACCAGAATTAATAGCTTCATTCTCCTCTGCCCATTAAATTGATTCATATTAATTTGCCTCCCAACATTTTACGTAGGGGTCCCCGGCTGCCTGTGGGCCCTTCGTGGCTCGCACAATATTGAACCTTCAGACTTTATTTAGTGGAGGGGGAGGGCTGAAGTGTGTGTGTGTGTGTGTGTGTGTGTGTGTGTGTGTGTGTGTGTGTGTGTGTGTGTGTGTGTGTGTGTGTGTGTGTGTGTGTGTGTGTGTGTGTGTGTGTGTGTGTGTGTGTGTGTGTGTGTGAGAGAGAGAGAGAGAGAGAGAGAGAGAGAGAGAGAGAGAGAGAGAGAGAGAGAGAGAGAGAATGGTCAGCAGTGAGATAGAGAGGCAGCCAATGAATTTCAGAGACATTAACAGTGGAGACCTGAGCGCTGGAGAGGGCTGCCCCAAGCAAGTTACCTCCACACAGCAATTTATGGACGTGTATTTAACGTGGGAGGAAGAGATGGAGGAGAAGGAGGAGGAGGAAGAGGAGGGAATGAGTGAGGATTCTGTGAGAGTGTGAATTGGAAATAATGATACTTAGACAGGTAATAATAATAATAATAATAATAATAATAATAAACAAAGAAGAAAAAGAAGAAAGACATAATGATGATGGTGAAAGAAAAAAGAAAAGAATAAAAACGAAGAAGAAGACGAAGAAGAAGAAGATGAAGACGTAGAAGAAGAAGAAGACAAAGAAGAAGACGAAGTGGAGGAGGAGGAGGAGGAGGAGGAGCAAGGTGGAAGGAAAAATTACGCGGTAGAAGGTGCAGTATAATATCACAGTGCTCTCGGCTACACAGAACAGTATCATTTGTAGCTGAGTGTGCCGAATAAATAGAAACTTTTCGAAATGCACCAGAGAGCACACACACACACACACACACACACACACACACACACACACACACACACACACACAGTCGCCTCCAGTTCAGCGCTTACAACCAGGCACGATGTTTTGAGCAGTGTTTTAAAATCTAGAGATTGTTCAGTAATTTTGCAGTTACTGGATTCTATGACACGTTCCTTATTTACATGCGCGTCCATTAAATTATAAACAATAACAGCTCAGCCTTATTGCCCAACACCTGAAGCCAGAATGTAAACGCGGCATTTGGGAAGGGGGAGGAGGGGGGAGACTTATGCCTAACCCCTTTATCCACTATAGTCCTGTCACCTCAACTTGGCCTAGATTTTCGTACTTTTGCAGCTTATTTCACGTAGCTCAGTGGCAGATCTATATAGTACTGCAGCTCTACGTCCTTTCATAGCACTTCTTCCTAACTGGCACCGTATTCTAGTGTTAATCTATTGTTACAACTCAGTATTCATGATAAAGAT
Source organism: Coenobita brevimanus (assembly GCF_032717465.1). Classification (NCBI taxonomy): domain Eukaryota; kingdom Metazoa; phylum Arthropoda; class Malacostraca; order Decapoda; family Coenobitidae; genus Coenobita; species Coenobita brevimanus. The sequence continues at coordinate 3,707,306 of NC_137064.1, forward strand.
ATAGTAAATAATTCCAAGTTAGAGGAAAAAGAGTGTAATACATGGGATGAGGGGGATCCAAGAACATGAGGAGTAAATTCAAGCAAAAAGGGTGCTCAGTACAATAAGGCTTACATCCATTCAGTCATTCTATTCATTCATTATTCAAGCCTTCAAATTTCTCTGCTCCACCTCTCAGGCCAAATGATTCAGACAGAACTTAATTACCAAGACAAAGAAAGGGTGCTGCCGTTGTCATGTGCTTTCTGTTATACACTTCATCTATCCATTCCTAGCTTTCCGTCGATTCTTCTTCCTTCTTCAACTTCCTCACCTCGGTTATCCACATATTCGCATACAGTACCTACTTTCTTTCTCCTTGGCCTTCCACACCGTCCCCTAGCCTCGAACTCACTTATATATATACCTTTTTCACCACCCTATCGACATCCATTCTCTGTATGTACCTGTTCCATTTAAGCACACTCTTCTCTGTCCCTTAACTAACAGACTTCCTCTTCTCTACATTTTCGCTAATCTATAAATGAAACATCCTAACCACACCAAGCAATGCAACTCACACATATATATATCTTTCACAGACTAGTTTTTACTGGTTGCACTCTTGTTTATTGGAGTTCATTCATCATCGCCATATGTATAAAATGGAGTGAAATATCGGCAAATACCCCCCCCCAAAAAAAAAAAGAAAAAAAAAATCGGATACTTCTAGATTGTGTGGTAAAACCTTAAGTGTGGCGTAAAGGAGGAGGGTACCCAACATCCAGCCTTTGCATATGAGGGCGACTAACCAAGCAATATCGGAAATTAACCACACTGCTTTGACATTTACAAGACCATAACGAAGCTAAACCAGACTGCATCATAATTTGGCCAGACACACCTAAGAATACCAACAGACTCTTTACCGGACTCTACCTTGCAATGCCGTCAGCGTGCATGAAGAGGAGGAGAGGTGGACTGATCAGCCAGACGCCGTATAAGGTCCGGCTGAGTCCACATCCCCGTGTGACGGACCTAGGCGGTGGTTAGGCAGTTTTTACGGCCATTAATCATATATTTTAAACCAATTTTCTCCCGGACTGCCATTGATTTTTTACGCTCACGGCTCGAAGGCTTGTTGGGTTCGGCTTCTTGGTGGGTCTCGGCGCGGGTCCTGGTGCAACTCGGCCCTCACCACACCACCATCACCATTTTCACCACTTCTGTCATCACTACTTTGATCACCCCTCTTCCTGTCATCATTGTTACACCTCGTTTATGCCATTATCGCTATCTTCATCCTCTCTCACCACATCTATATCACTACACCAATATCACCATATCCTCACCACACACTGTGAATACCCAGATCACTACATACATCACTCATCACCACACTCATACTCCTTACACTCTCTGGTCTCTATCACCACACTCTTACCACACACTACCTTCACTGACAGATCACTACGTTCACCACTCTTCACCATTATCACCACTTACCTGTCACACTCAGATCACCGCACTCATTACTTATATCACCACATCCTGCCTACACACACACACACACACACACACACACACACACACACTTTCAGATCACCAACATCAAACCTTAACCACACATTCCTCACATTCTCAGAACACCACACTATAGTTATTCACCACCATCCACCTCAGATCACCACTGTTTTCATCACCATCATCACCATTTATCTTTCATGCCCTCAGATCACCAATCTCTCATCACTCTTCACCACATCCATCAAACATCACAGACCCAGATCACAAACTCTCTCAGTATCACCATACCTTCCCCAAACATCTCTCTCTCTCTCTCTCTCTCACACACACACACACACACACACACACACACACACACACACACACACACACACACACACACACACACACACACACACACACACACACACACACACACACACACACACACACACACACACACACGCACGCACACACACACACACACACACACACACACACACACACACACACACACACACACACACAGGAATACCTTTAATTTTCGGATCATCCTCGCCTCACCTCACATCCTCCTTACCACACCCTAACCAACATACCCTCACCACATCTCATCGCCTCACCACTTAACCACATCCTCACCACACCCTCGTAACCCCAGCGGACCTTCACCACACACCATCATTACACCCCCACCACAAACCAACACTCACCAATCTTCATCCCCATCACAACCCAACACATACCCACCACACCCCCACCACAACTCGACAACACTCCACCACACCCATATCACACCCCTATCAAAACCCCACCAACTCTAAATGAAACATCCTGACCAAACCAAGCAATGCAGCCCACACAAATATATATCCTTCACAGACTCATTTTTACTGCTTGCACTCTTGTTTAGGGGGAGGCGGCCTACAGTCCTACCCGGACCCAGGTTCAAATCCCTGCTGGGGCAGGGAACAGTCTAAGGATTTTTTAATTTATTAAAAGCAGACTTTACTGATCTACCAGAAGACCCACCGACATGTCGTAAAAATACCCCCGCTAATACCAATACACCAGTTCTGTATGAGACAGTCCTAGCATGTATTCAATATGGACGGTGAGTGTTAGCGCCGAAGAGGTGACATGTAGAGGTGTATGGTACGTAGGAGGACTACTGGGCCTTGGGAGCAGGCTGTGAAGCCTATGCCCAGAGTCGGACACATAAAAAAAAAAAAAATCTCTCATCACAACCTCACGACACTCCACCACATCCCCACCACACAGGATGCCACACTCATCTAATTAAGCCTCGTTCTTCCCTAACTACCATCACTACAAAGCTAAACCAAGTATGTCTTTAGCCAGAGAAACTACTGCTATCATTACCACGATTATCCAGCCTTCAGTAGATTTTATTGTCTAGGGGGAATCGAACTCGCGACCACACAACACGTGTTCATCTAAGTGCGCACCAGAATCAGCCAGCCTCTAAATCTGTATGACTTAGAGGTATTCAAACGCACGATCACCTGCTATTTACTCAGCCTCTCATTAAGGAATCGAACGTGCGACCCTTTGCTTATTTATCATTCAATTTGTCATTGATCCTAGTGTCTACGGAGGAATCGAACTCACGACCCTCCAGTCTGCTGTAATATACGTTGTTAGTCGGGATCTGGCCATGTGGAGAGGATGGAGAGTGAGAGACTGGCGAAGAGAGTGTATGTGAGTGAGGTGGAGAGGGGGAGAGGGAGGGGGAGGCTAAGGATGAGATAAAGGGATGGGGCGGAGAAGTATATGAGAGAAGGGTGTGTGAGCTGGGAGCAGGGTAGTGAAATGGCGGGGGACAGGGCGACATGGAGGCGATCTGTCTGTGGCCACCCCTTACAGGATTAAGGCGTCTGGCAATAGATAGATAGATAAATAGTCGGGATCTGACCACTTCACACCGACGACAGTTATCAGTTTAACCTTCATCTCCATACGATTATATTAAACCATTTTTTTTTTTTACAGCCTGTGGGGTTTGAGACAGCCTTTAGTAACCCTTTCAGTACAAGAGACGATTTCTAAGCTGACTAAAATCGTCCGGAGGTAGCAAGAAAAGGCTATACGAAGCGTTCTCGTCCTGAAGGTGTTAACTCTCGACCCTCTAATTTGATCTCCTTATCCACCATATCCTAATCTGGTGTTCTAACTGGGATTCGAACTAGCAACCCTGATCGAAATCAATCACCTATAGACGAGCGTTCAGTCGTGTTTTCTGCCTTAGCCATATACAGTATTACCTGACGCCGCATCCTGTGTGGGGTGGCTCCGACAAAATGACCGACAGGCATTTTTGTCCGTATTTAATGAAAAAAGCGGTGGTCATGTGGTTCAATATGGAACTGCTGATCAAAAGAACCCGAGTAATCCCAGGTTCGACCAACCAGCAGTTTGAGGTAGCGAATTTTGACACCCACCGACACATAAAAAAATTCCCATCCTCGTGAGTTCGAAAGCCCTAGCACGTATTCAGTATGGACGGTGGATCTTTTAGCGCCCAGGTGGTGATATGTGAAGGTGTGTAGTGCTCTATTTTGTGGGTGGAAGGTCTGCTGGGTCTCAGGGAACGAACTGTCTAGTCTATGTCCAAATCGGAAAAAATCCCCGGTACAGTATATTTTTATTCCTAGCAATTTCCCCAACAACATTTCCTTCTCCCGTCCATCCTGTTCTCATAAATCACTTAGCTCTACTACCTGCCTCACTTACCTACCTACCTACCTACTTCTCTACACACCTTTCTACTTACATAATACTAACCGATCCCTTCTGTCGTCCATATCATTCACATAAATCACCTACCTCGCGTTACTACTCCAATTACCTACCTACCTACTTAATTAATCCACCTACCTACAGTCCTACTAACAGTATATACCTACCTCAGTCACCTGTCTGATCTATTTCACGTACTTCCCTACCCATTTACCTGTCAGCCTCACTCACCTCATCAGTCTACCTACCTATCTAGCTATCGTTCTACCTACCTGCCCACCTGCCTATCTACTTACCTCATATTCTACTTATTAATCTCACCTGTCTCATCTACCTACCTCCCTACATCACCAGCTTATTCACTTCCACCTACCTACCTACCCACCTTCCTACCTACCTACCGACCTGCTTCACTGTCTAACTCACTTCTGCCTTCCTACTTACCTACCTAATTACCTGCTTATACCTACCAACCTACTTCCGGGACCTCACGTACTGTTACGGTCAAAAGTTCGTTTACACTAGCTGGAAACCGTGTCAAAAGGTAATGATATCTTGCTAAAGTAACCAGTAATCGTTAGGCGGGTTGGGAGGCTTGTAATCTGCCTTCATTGCTTCGAACCCCACACCTGTAAACCAACTTTTCAGCGCGACTGTACCTGTGTCCCTACCTCCCTCAGCTTACCTACTTCCACCGCTTCTCTGCCTACCTCATCTGTCTTCCTACTTACCTGTATCTTTACCTACTTCACTTACCTCACCTACCCTACTTACTTGCCTTACCTTCATACTGTAGCAACCGGTTACCTGTCTGTATACCTCAGCTGCATACTCTCCTCAGCCACCCACCTACCTACCTAATCCATGCACTTACCTACTTACCCACTTACCTCCCGTATCTACTTGTCTTCCCCTCCACCCACCCACCTACTTACCCACCTCAGTTACCTACCACCAAACCTCCACAACCTCACCTACTTACATTCACACCTACCTAATCTCCCCACTCACCTACCCAACAACCTACTTACTTACGTACCCTTCCACCTACTAACCAAGTTGTCCTTTTCCCTCTCCCGCCCGCCCACCCACCTACCTACCTACCTACCGATATACAAACACACTTACCTACTTACTCATCTGCCCAACTACCCATATACTTACTTCCTTACCTACCTACCTACCTTCCTCTAACCCATTCACCCATACAACCTCGCATACTTACTTAACCTCCCTTCCCACCACCTACCTACTTACATACTTACCCCTCTGATCTCCCACAAACACCTATCTACCTGCTTACCTACCTATCTACTTACTGACCCTCCCACGTACTTACATACCAATTTACCTACCAAACCATTCTCCCACCTACCTATCTACCTACATAATATCTACCCTCCCTCTCACCCACCCACCTACCTACATACATCCATACAACATACCCACCTCCCTACGTTCATGCTCACATACCTACTTACCTACCAACACACCTACCTACGTACTTACCTACCACCCACGCACCTCATCTGCCTCACCTACCTACATATATACATACATACACAACATATTTACCCACCTACCTACGTACATGCTCACATACCTACTTACCTACCAACCTACCTACCTACGTACTTACCTACCCATCCACCCACCCCCCAAGGAAACCAGACATTACAATCGCTAATTCCTTCCTGTATTTGGCTAATGCCGAATATAATTTCAGTCTTCCCTCAATAAAAAGCTCACTCGCCCTCTAATCAATTCACACCGAAAGCTCCCCAATTTACGGGATATTACAGTCATCCGGGAAACAAATCGTCTGGGGAACAAATCGTCCTCATTACCTTGGCGGACGAGTTGCCTCAGTTGGGGCTGTTTGTTTACTTGGTTCTCTGGCGGGGTTGCTAAATTACTGGGTGAGTGTAACTGCTTTCATTTGGGGACCACACACACACACACACACACACACACACACACACACACACACACACACACACACACACACACGCACACGCACGCACACACACACACACGCACGCACAATCCCTCAACAAAACTAACACTCAGTCGTCGGTGTGTGTTATATTCTATGGGTGTATTTTTGTGGTCAATGCACATCTATCTATATATCTACAATTGTGTGTGTGTGTGTGTGTGTGTGTGTGTGTGTGTGTGTGTGTGTGTGTGTGTGTGTGTGTGTGTGTGTGTGTGTGTGTGTGTGTGTGTGTGTGTGTGTGTGTGTGTGTGAATGATGACGCTATTTTTATATACGTTTTGCGTCGTATTTTTTGCCCTGCCTCCACTCAGTATTTCCTTCCACTGTGTGTTTAAGAAGATTGGTGCTGAAAATGGCGGTGTATTCGTGAAAGATGTACCGTAATTTCTGAGGAACTTTATGTGCTGGTTGAGCCACTTCACCACGAGACCTCTTAAGCACGCAGAATAAAATCGTCTGACGGGACAAAGACAAATATAAACCTTTTCACGGAGATAATGTTTGTAATCTCTCCACTACGAGCATTCTACCCTGAAGAAAATCGTCTGGTGATAATATGACAGAAAAAAAAAAATTACGGCACTGTGTTGATGGGGATTTATTTCATACCTCTTCATAACGAAAGGTGATGCTGCAGAGGGAAGCCTTCACGTGGCGGCACAGATATAATTGGCCAGCTCCTCTTCCTGGTTATGCAAGTTTGGCTCAACTCTCTCCAAGCTGAAATAAGAACATGTCCTTGTACTGAAGGGGTTGAGCTATGCACCGTATGTATGCATGTGTTTATATGAACTAGTGTATACTGTATATATACATGTACCGGTACGTGTGTGTATGAGCGTGGGTGGGTGTACAGTATATGTATGTGTTTTATGGAGAAAATGTGTCGGTACTGCATATATGGGTATGCATGTAGGTATATGTGTGTTTATGGAAACTGTATGTAGATATATATGTATGCACGCGTGTACGTATGTGTTTGTATACGGTATAAGAATGCCGAAAATGACACTGGCTTCTCACATAATAAATCTTCCAGCCTATTTGTTTTCTTACTCCTGTTTCTGCATCCTTCCTAACTCTATAACCCATTCAGCACTATGAGGCATTTTTCACTTAATTCTTGCTATTTACAAACAATTTTTCTCAGCGTAGGAGAGATTTATCGATATGGAAGAGTTAGATACAGCCTACATTATCTCTACCTACAAGGGTGCTCTCCCAAACAATTAAAAAGTATGTGATGATGATGATGATGATGATGATGATGATGAGTAGGCTGTCTCACCGGGTACTCTGATATTAATGTTGATGATACTCTCCCATCTTCCTATTCCTGGATATTGCTCAACCCATTTGTGTCGGTGGGAAGTAAAGTAGTGATGATGATAATATTAAAGAGGTGGATAGAGGAGGAGGTGAAGGCAGAGGTTGAGACTGAGATGAAGATGGGGTTCTTGAGGGTAATAACAGAGATGATGATGATAAAAAGAGAACTAATGATGATGATGATGATGATGATATGAATGCGTGATAGTGCATTAATCATTATACTGAAGTGAGATGCACCATAATAGGGCATTAACAACAAGGATAAATTGAAATCATATTTTTTACAGAAGATGAAGAGAGGAAGGAAAAGAAAATTAAAAAAAAAAAAAATAATAATAATAATAATAATAATACAAAAAAAAGGAGAAGGTAAGAATTTTAGTGTGGTACCCAGATGAAAATTTCTTCGATAATTAAGTCTTCATCGAAACAAACGCATGCACACAAACATACACACACTCAACACATAAACATACACGGGCACCCATACGCCACACGCATACGCATATACCGATGTCTACACACACACACACACACACACACACACACACACACACACACACACACATACGTACGAGTAACGTGGGTTTCTCTAACATACCTACACACACCCACACTCGCACGCACGAACTGTATAAGCACACGCACAAATGTTAATCTCTCTCTCTCTCTCTCTCTCTCTCTCTGAGCAAAAAGCAGTTCTAAATATCAAACAATCGCCTCAAATACTGCGAAAAAAAAGAGGAAAAACTTATCACAGTAAGAAAATGAACAACAGCCATGAGCAAAAGTTCGTCGATACCTCCCATTCGATAATGGCGGTGGAAGATGTTAAACTTTTATGTGACACCAATATTAACCCCACAAATAATGAGCATGAGAAGGAAGGTTGTTGTCTGTCATTAGGGGAAGGGTAAGAAATACAGAAGGCAAGGCAAGGTGGTGGCAGAAGATTGTAGTTAAGTGGTGGCAGGGGATTGTGGTAAATGGTGGCAAAGGATTGTGGTAGGTGGTGGCAGAGGATGGTGGCAAGTGGTGGCAGAGGACTGTGGGAAGTGGTGGCAGAGGACTGTGGGAAGTGGTGGCAGAGGACTGTGGGAAGTGCTGGCAGAGGACTGTGGAGGAAGTTTTGTTCATGGATGTACATTATTTCCAACGAGAATACGGCATTAAATTTGGGGAATGTTTATAATGAATTTTACTAGCGAGCAGGATTTAAAAAAAAAAAATAGTTTACATGGAAGTATTACCAGAAGTAGATGTGTTTTTCGTAATTTTTCACTTTAATATCCACTCTGTGTGTGTGTGTGTGTGTGTGTGTGTGTGTGTGTGTGTGTGTGTGTGTGTGTGTGTGTTAACTGCACTAGTAAAGATAAACATATGATCAAAAAATCTTATACATCACTTAAGCTCAAGGAAGTTTGTGAATACGATCTAAAGCCTGTCTCTGGGGATCTAAAGCCCGTCTCTGGGCCCGGAAAAAGCCTGCTCTCGCTCTCGGCTGGCGATGATAGACAAACAAGAAAGGGAGAGGAAGAGCAGCAGGAGTGAAATAGGGGAAGCGTGGAGGTGTGAGCAAAGCGGTATGGAAGGGGGCAGGAAAATTGAATGAAAATCAAGCACGCACAGGTAAGAATAATGGGGAAGGGAAAGAACGATAAAGCGTAATGAAAGTAATAATGCAGAGGGAGAGGGGAGGAGCGAGGGGTAGGAGAGAGAGGGAGAGAAGGAGAGAGAGAGAGGAGAGACAGGAAAGAGAGAGAGGGGACGAACCAGTTCAGGGTCTCGTGTTCTTCCTCTCCATCTTAACCCAGGTCAATTAACCAATAAAACGGCAATTAAGGTGTTACAGTCCTCGGAAGTGGAAAAAACACAATTTTTGTTTTTGTTGCTTTTGCATAATTTGTACCTTTGAGACCGCCTGTACTCTTACATTACGCAGTTAAGAGTCGATAGCTCTGCCAGACGATTGAGTGTTCGAGCTACTAAAACGAGACTCCGAACAACATTACTAATATTAAATCGAATGCTGCGATGACGTCATTTTTTATTCTTTCCTTCGCTGGACGGTTTCATTGAGTAGCTATGATAAAGGAGCTTCATAGTGGATGCCGGATTAAAATGTCTGTTAACCTCTTCACCAAGAGGACTTTCCTAACCATCTAAAATCATCTGATATATATATATATATATATATATATATATATATATATATATATATATATATATATATATATATATATATATATACTGTATATATATATATATATATATATATATATATATATATATATATATATATATATATGACATTGAAATAATAAGGCTTTGTGTTTCATTTCAATCCAACAGATAGGAAATACTAGACTGAACTGTGCTTATGTTTTTTTTTTTTTTGTCTAAATTTGCCCTTATCTTCGCTAATATCATTACTTTACAGTAACAATTAAATTCAAGGCTACGCTATGCCGCAAAATAAGGCTGGTTGCACGGCCGCTAAATCAGGCTAAAACTGCGACTGAAAACTTCAGCGTCTTAAAGCCTGAAAATAAAGCAAAAGCAACAGAAAGTGAACTAACTCAAATCACACTAAAGGCAAATAATCTAAGCAAACTCTTACACAGACGACATAAGGCTGTGATAAATCGTGAATATAAAGGGTAAGATATAATTATGCAAACATGTGACTATAAAGGGTAAAGTATAATTACAGGATACTGAGTGAGGGGAGAAAGGCCGGATCTCGGATGAAGGGCAGGGATCTTCTAAAATGGGATGGAAATAATAATAATAATGAAGCCGTATTTTAACTATACCAAGGGGAGGCTGAGGGAGGCAGGATATTACTTTAAAATCTACAGACATGTGTGTGTGTGTGTGTGTGTGTGTGTGTGTGTGTGTGTGTGTGTGTGTGTGTGTGTGTGTGTGTGTGTGTGTGTGTGTGTGTGTGTGTGTGTGTGTGTGTGTGACAAGCTTTATACTATTGGAATTTTTGATAAGTCAAGGATATTTCAACTTCTTTCGACACTTTAAAGAAAAAAATTACTAAGCAAGAAGGGGTGACTAAGTTGGCCTGTGAGGTGTAGCCAAGAATTCTGAAGGACATGAATGATGTGTAAAGTCGTCGTCCATAATTCCTTTACATTTCCTCTCTGTCAGAACCTAATGAGATATTGCTGAACTACAAGCATTATTCAAGAGGACTAGAAGGGTTGCAATCTCGCTTCAGTATTTGGGTGTTTTGAGACGTGCCAGAGTAACATTGATTATAGCTGTACGTGTGACCTATTTTAATGTATTCTCTGTCTGATGGGCCTCGTAGTTTCCTGCCTTCCTGTTACTGTTCCTTGATGATGATGATGATGATGATGATGATGATGATGATGATGATGGGAAGTGAGGGAACCGAGGCCCGTAATCTCGTCTGCTAAGTAGGCTTCCAAACACCTTTCCCTAAGTGATTTATTTTCCTTATTACACTTTACTGCCCTGTTCTGTGTCATGTAAACCCTTCAAACAACCCCATACTCCGCAGAAATAACGCACAAATGGACATTAACCAGTAATATCCAAAAATAAATCACAAAGGAAGACATGCTACCAAAACAATAAATCGCTAAGAGGAGATGCTAGGGAGACACCATAATCGACGAGAATACGAGCCCTAAAGCAAGAATCTCTGATCCGAACATGAACCACAGGATGAAGGAGGCTAAGTTAAAATATCCTCTTCCCCTTTACATTAGGAGGTACGAGGTTACCTATGCTAATAGTGACTGGTGGTTGGATCCGCGTCACTGTAGGAGGAACAAGTGTCTGCTTCCTTTAGCTGCCAGGACGTGTCTGTCAAAACACCCCCTCAGAGGACATCAATCTAACCAACCTCGGAATGTCAGCTGTAAGACCTCCAACGGTTGCGTGTGAAAAATTTTATTAAACCTTTGATCAGGATGCAGTGCTGGTTACATACGTACAAACATACATACATTCAAATGGTTACCTACATACACATAAACATACATATTAGCTCAACTTCAACAGTATACTAGGAGGATGGAATCGTCTCTATTTCAGTCCTCAAATTAGGGTACAAGTTTTAACTGTCCTACTTCCCACGGACGATTATATTTTTGTTTAGGAGTACCATATATATGTGATCTTTCAGGGTAAAAAAAATAAAAAAATATTAGTTCTACAATGAGGGTTGAAGCTTCCGATGATTATTCTGGCAAACAATGGACACTTATTTAGCAGTGAGACTTTTTCATCATTTTATGGATGATTGCTCTCAACAACTCGCAGGGAATAAGTGGATTGTTATCTTGCTACATGGCCCTTTAAAATAATCTGATGCTTAGAATTACAATATTAGCCTCAATATTGTCACACTGAACCGAGAGAGAGAGAGAGAGAGAGACCAACCACCACCTCACCTCGACGGATATGGTAACGAACGACTCCAATCACCGTGAAAGTGAAAGTCTGTGAACGAGAGGGAGAGCGAGAGAGAGAGGGAGGGAGAAAGAGAACAGAGAGGGAGGGGGGAGAGGGAAGAGAGGGAGGGAGGCTGGGTAAAATAATTGAGGCACCCCTGCGAGGAGAAATTTAATCGAGAAAACTAGCGAAAACGGGAGGGAAGGATGCTTTGAGTTAAGTTTAAGCAGAGAACGTGGAAAAATAAGGAGAGCTGATGGAGTGATTGGGGTGGTTACCGAAAAATGGTGTGTGGAGAGTAATGGAAGGAATAAAGTTGAGAGAGAGAGAGAGAGAGAGAGTGTGTGTGTGTGTGTGTGTGTGTGTGTGTGTGTGTGTGTGTGTGTGTGTGTGTGTGTGTGTGTGTGTGTGTGTGTGTGTGTGTGTGTGTGTGTGTGTGTACAGAGAAATGATCCAGTGAGTTACCTTTATTAAGCTGATAGTGTGTGCATCATGTAATACTTTTGAACTGGGGTCGATCCCAGCCTGAGATGTAAGAGGGAGCAGTGTTAGCCTAGGGAGCAGCAGTAGTCTAGGGAGCAGTGGTAGGCTAGGGAGAAGAAGTAGCCTAGGGAGCAGTAGTAGCCTGTGTTTTTTGTTTTCTCACAATGCCACACTTTGTCGACGTTCCCTCGATGGCACAGGCAGGCTACAACAAACACACGCACTACACTTACACAGAATACACCACAACACACACTGCAAGAGCCTTCCACACCCACGCCATGTCCGAAGCGCTGGGTGAGGGCGGGCCACATAGCCAGCGAAAGAACGGTGTATTTCTCTGGCCTAGATATCTGTTGTCGTTCAAATGCCGTAAAATAAGTGAATGTTTAAAGTACTGTCAGACGTGTGCGAGTTGGCCTCTACGGTGCACATATAAATTAAAAAAAGAAAAAAAACGTACCACAGTAATGGATAAATCATATAAAATTAATTGAAAAAAAAAAGAAAAACCTACTTGTAACTTGTCATACAATGCCTGATATTCAACGTTCGGGACGACCTTCTGTGGTTTTAGTGAAGCGATGTCATGTACAGAAGAGGCAAGGCAAGGTACGACAATCCATCGCGCCCAGCAGCCTCTTCCTTTCTTAGACAGATAAGCGTAAGAGAGGGCCTGTCTAAGCAGAAATCGTAGAAGGTCTGTCTAAGCAGAAATCGCAGAGGGTCTAAGTAGAAATCATAGTATGTAGACTGTCAGAAAGTACGGTACACGTATGCATCTTGAGGAACATGTGTTGGAATTATTGAAAGCTTTATCAGTTATTGATATTTCCGTATATTGGTGCCGTTACTCAGCGGTTGAAAGAATAAAGTCCTTAGGTGTGTTCGGTATACGGGAAAGCGTCTTGTTCACAATTTAAAAACATAACATACAAGCAGAGGTGCAAAGGCACAGCATATCCGTCCCCGGCAGTCATTTTAGTGCTAACGTATAAATACAACAGGATATCTAGTCAAAGATGTCACATACCAAATCTGGAGTAAATCGGGTGAAAATTGACGATTTTATGCCCCTTTGAATTTTAGGCCCGACCCACCTGATACTGACCCCCCTACCGCTAATTGGGGGCTGGCCCCCCTGATTTAATGAAGCATGTTATAGGATGCATAGCTGAAAGATGCACCTTTAGGTTTTGGTTCCATGTCGATATGACAAATCAGGAAGGAGTTACGGTGGATTTTTTTTTTTTTTTTTTTTACATTTATTGGGCCTACAGTCTGGGCCTTGGCCCAGTTTGACCTAAAATTTAATCAGGTGATCAGAAGGTCATAGCCCATCATCCCTGTAATTTTAGTCAAAATTGCACCAATAGTATTCGCGTAAAGTTGTTAACAGACAGACAAACAGACAAACCGACAATACCCGTCCCCTCTGGAGCAGGGACGGGTAAATAGAGTACGAGAGAGAGAGAGAGAGAGAGAGAGAATATTGAAATAAAAGAATACAAACTAAACAGTGCCAGAAATATCCCTTCATAGTAAAACCAAGAGGGAGGGAAAAAGGAGACACACCACAACGCGTAATAATGGGTAGTGAGAGAAAGTGAGCGAGTGAGAGAGTGAGAGAGAGAGATTTAGGGAAGTGCGCAAGATGAAGGCGGGCGAGAAAGAGGAAGAGGAAGATCACGGAGAATGGAGATAGCTGTGGATAAATATGGGAGGAGGGAGAGTGAGAGAGGAGTATGGAACAGGTGAGGTGAGGTATTGTTATGGGGTAAACACAGGAGGGTGAGAGAGAGAGAGAGAGAGAGAGAGAGAGAGAATGGGTGGCACGCCCTGCGATGCCACAGGTCTATATGCAGAAAATTTATTCGCATTTGTTAGTGTTCATTTACTTGTCCCTTTTGGCTGCGATTTTTGTGATATGAGTGTAATATATTCTTTATACATTTCATATAAACACGGTGTTCACGTGACAAGTCTATTACAACAGTACGCCAGTGTACAGCAGTCTGCATTGGAGGTACTACAAGGAGTTGCAGGGCACAAGTTAAGACGAATGACGCGCTCCTGGTTATTTTGAGTGGATTTTGAGACAAAGCAATTTAGAGTCCGCCCTTCGGATGGTACGGAAATATGTCTGTCTCTTTAGCTGAAGTTATTGATGTGGACGCAGAAAGTAAAAAATAAAAATAAAATAAAAATAAACAGATGGCCCAGTGCTAAAGGTGTTTATGTGAAGGAACTAAGCATCAATCTGAACCTTATTTACTCAGAATTACAACGCACATTGATACATTATAAAGCACTGATTACGTTCATTATTTGGTTATTAAAACCAAACGCAAGTCTGTATATGTAAACAAATTACCGATATTCAGTTTTCGGTCTTGTTAACTTTTGCTGTCGACTGTGCTGTATACTAAACATCCCAGCACCTAACCCATCACTCATTCCATCATTTGCATACTTATCACGGCAAAACAATACTCCTCTCCGATAATATGGACGAAATAAATATGTGGGTAAAACTTGGTATACTTCAACTCTCAGCTTCCTATCATGCACTCTGAGCTGAAACAATCGTCTAGCTTAAGTTGAAACAGACTACTTGAGATGGCCCGATCATGAGACGGTCAAGTATCCTCGCCATTTCTGCCATCTCTCATGTCTATCTCATTCCCTCATACACCATACTGATAACCAGGATAAATAAATGATTTGGTGGATAAAATGTGATAAATTAAAAGGCCTTAGTGTTGACGTTAGACTGAGGTAAAAATAACCACTTCATAATGCAAGGCTTCTCGTAAGTTGAATATAAGTCTTCTGGTGATACAGGAAATAATTTAAAAAAAAATCATTTTACTAAAGAGGCTGGGGGGAAAAAATCGTCGGTGCGCTAAAAAGGTGAAAGACATAGGTAGAAGACGAATATCAAGGGGTACTTAATCGTGTTGCTTATTTTGCGTAACTTAGGCCTTTGAACCTGTGGCGGGTTATTTACCCACTATCACGGTGATAAAGAACACATATTTACCCAGCTTACCACAACTACCTGCCCTAAGTGTCAATCTAGATGCTCATTTTTATGCACCTACTCGCAAAGGGTGGATGAACACCTAAGTCGAGAGAGAGAGAGAGAGAGAGAGAGAGAGAGAGAGAGAGAGAGCAGTGGCAGGTGGTGTGCGGTGGTTTTCAATTAGCGCTGGCACCCCAGAGGACCATGCATCAATTGTGCCAGAGAGCTCCATGCCATCAGCTCTTTTGACACTCACCGCCACACCACACACTACCACACCACACAGCACTACTACATGTCATCACCGCACCACACACCACCATACCACACTGCATTACTACATGTCATCATCACACCACACCACACGCCGCCACACCACACTGCACTATGTCATCACCATACCCCACACCACACGTTACCACCAGACAACACACAACAATACATCACACACCACCAAACACCGTCACACCACACCACCACACAACACAACACACCGCACCACACCTCACCACCACACCACACCACCACACCGTTAAACCACCACAGACACCACATCACTATCATACCACCAAACTACACACAACACACCACACCATACATCACCTACTGCCAAAAAAATCATACCACTTCCATACCACTGAAGTTACACACCACACCACACATCACTTAGTAGCATAAAGCACCACACTACCGCACACCACACCACAACCCCACACCACTAAACAATACCACCACATACCATATACCGTCACATCGCAACACCATCGCCACAATACTGCACGCCACACCATAAAACGCCAAAACACCAAATCACACAACACACCATATCACACAATACACAATGCACTCCACACACCATACCACCACACGCCGCACATCACACTGCCACACCATACATTATTCAACGCTACACATCGCCACACCACCACACCTAACACCGGAACACCATCACACCACCACATGCCGCCACATCATTATTTACCACAACACCACACACCACCACCACAACATACCATACACTGCCACACACCATACTGCATAACACACCTCTACCACATCATTACTCCGCCACAAACCGCCACAACAGATCACATCACATAACACCACAATCCGCCACACACACTGCATCACTAAGAAGTACACCCCGCCACACACGACATGCAACCACACTACCGCATACATTTACCCCACCACAAACCACCACAACACACACTACCACTCGCATCACCACACCACAGCACTACTATACACCACCACAACAGCCCACACACTACATCACCAAACCAAACCACATCACACCACACTACCACACACACCACCACAGCAACTCACACACCATACCACCATACCAAATCATACCACACTACTACACATCACCACACTGTCACAACCCACACACCACATCACCATACCACACCACCACAGCAACCTACACACATCACCACACCACACCACACACCACTCTGAATTATGTCCTTAAGTGAGTCTCTGGTTCCTAGAGGGTTAAGCTGCTGGTGTAGTTAGAAGGAGACCTTGGTATGGTAATGGTGTACATCCTTTACGCTTGAGTCACCACTAAAAACGTACTGATTACACCGGAAGGAGAGCACTTAGTGTATTAAGAACTGCTACAGGGGACACACACACACACACACACACACACACACACACACACACACACACACACACACACACACACACACACTTAACAGATGTTCTCTTCCTGTCAAAGTAAATAATTCTTTGCTTTTACCCGTTTTATTTTTTTTTTCCCCACAAAAAAAATCACCATCACCATCATCATCATCATCATCAGTCTATGGGGTAGGTAGGATCCACAAACCATCCTTACAACCATCCAGAATTCCTCCCCTTCCTCATCATCATCATCATCATCATTACCCCATTTCCCACTGTCATATATAGAACAAACAGGACCCCCCAAACAGGAAAAGGAAACACAATACATCACACGGATGAAAATTGGCTCCCAGTTCCTCTCTTGTTCTCTCTCGCATACATTACTTCTCACTACACTTCCTCAATATTTGTTTCTTCCATCTTCACAAAAAAGAGATAAATAACAACAGAAAAATTGAGGAAAATATAGTTCTCTGATCTTTTCTTTTCCTCCTGAAAGTCATGGGAAGAAAAAAAATCATTGGAGGTTAAAAATAAAAATGGATTTCTTGTATCACAAATTACAGGGACTTACTTGTCTGTATTCCCGTGCAATATTCAGTGTGTGTGTGTGTGTGTGTGTGTGTGTGTGTGTGTGTGTGTGTGTGTGTGTGTGTGTGAAACTATATGAAATTTCGCTACAATGAAACACCATATGAGGCTTCACTATACTGAAACACTATATAAGGCTTTGCTAGAGTGAAGCGTCTTGTGTGTGAAACTAACAGGGAGCTAAAGTGAATCATCGTGTGAATCTTTGCTTGAGTGAACCATCATATGGGTGAAAATCCTCAGCGTGTTAATGACCGGGTCGCTCTTAGAAATCCTCCCTCGTCTGAGTCCTCGCGCTGAAGTGGTTAATTATATGAAATGAAACTGGCTGACGGTCGATGGAATAAAAACTGGCAACATCAAGACACTTATGGGGTTAACAGGGACTGATCTAAACCCTTTCACCAACATCACCAATCATCCTTGGTTGGACAGACGGTCTGGCGATAACAAGAGTAAAATATTTAGGGCACGTCACGATAGACTAAAGTGCATCAAGAAGATGCAGTGACGAGCGGAGATTCAGACATTAACCCCTTCATTTCCAAGTGTATCTCCTGAACTAAATAATAATAATAACAATAATAATAATAATAATAATAGTAATAATTGTATTATTATTATTATTATTATTACTATCATACTGAGTGCGTAAATGAAGTTTGTTTCCAACCTTTCCAGTACTTAAGACTCTGTTAAAATGTCTGTTGACAGAAAGACAAGAAGACATGCGTGAGAGGGCAACATGCCGACAGAATGTAATATAAACACCGTATTGAAGACAAGCCTTTATTCAGTTGACAACGTTTCGCTCTATACATGTTTTTTGAAGTCAATGAACGATATTCCTAGTGGACACCAACCAAAAGTAGGATACATGAGGTGTCCACTTGAAACATTATTCATTGGATACATATGGTGTCCACCTGAAACACTGTTCATTGGACACATAAGGTGTCCACCTGAAACACTGTTCACTGACTTGAAAAAGCTTCTATACAGCGAAACGTTGTCACCTTCATAAAGGCTTGTCTTCAATACGGTGATTACACACAGAAAGACATCATCGCTCTGACGAGGCCTACAAAGATAGTGCACTGAGACGATTGAAGTCAGAGAATTATGAATGGAAAACAAGAAGTGTGTGTAATAAGCAGTCCAATAAATAAATAAATAAATAAACAAGACTTCCACTGTGTCTTGCATTTTGGCGTATCGACGAACTAATCTGAAATGCCGCACTGAAGGACTGTTTACTGCATTCTACACTGTCGCTCATTAAAGCAATTTGGCACCAGTTTGAATTTTTTTACACCTCGCCACCATGATGTAACGGTGTCTGTTCCGTTTCTGCTGTCCTCAGACCACTTCATGAATCACAGGAGAGGTTTTCAAGCAACAGGGGTTCGATGCGGTCATCCTCAGCTACTCTCGCTACTTCGATTACACATTATCCTTCAGCCAGAAATCACAATGTAGTAGTAAGAGTGAAACAGAAAGGACGTCCTCGGGCTGAAGGGGTTTCAGAAAATAACAAATGCATCGAATCGAACGGGAAACTGGTGCTCAGGTGCAAATTATTCGTCAAACCCTGGGGTCGCAACATTTCCTTGAATAATTCTTCTCCCGTGCGCCGTAGTATCTGGAGACCCTCTAATCCCGGCACTAAAGGACGCCGCAGCCATGATTTCACACAGCTGTCCAATGTTCAAGAGACGTTCGAAGCTCTGATAGACTTCGCACAGAAAATTCGATACTGCAATACTCATTTCACCTTAAACTTGGCCCATATTTTCCTCCTTCTGTTGCTAATTTCACGAAGATCAATGGGAGAATAAAACAATATCACGGCGCCACATCCTCCGTATAGCACTTCGTCATGACTAGCAACACTTTCTAATGTTAATCTATTGGTAAAACTCAGCACTGAAGATGGAGGAATGCCAAGTTAGGTAAAAAGGGTATAGTCGCGTGGTGAAAGATAAGCAGATGAATAAATAAATAAAATAAAAATACATACAAAAGAGAATTGCCATCAAAATGTCGTCATTTGGTGTGCAACCCTGGCTACGATTTCTTCCCATTCAGAGTAGTGGTTGAGAGGAAAACAAAATCAGTGGCATACGGTTGTGCATGAAAGGGGGGAGTGGCAAGCAGAGATGGAGGTAGGTACGATCAGGAAAGACAAGGGGACTGTTGAATTTTTCCGTGTCTCGCTCTTTATGGTAAAACATATCTTAGTTGCGAGGGGAAAACTGCCATGAGTTATTTTTTGTTTTTGCAGGAAAGAGAAGACGTGAGCGAGGAGAGTGCAGAAAATTATTATATTTCGTGTTCTTCCTGCAAGTGGAAATTTACGTTACGAAAAGGAATTAATATTTTTTTTTTCTTTAATGTGAATTTGGTGTCTGGAGTGGCGGGAGGGAGTGGCCATGAGTTGTAACATAGAAATTCGAAGATGCTTATAAACGCGGTCACCCTGGGCGAACCCTACGATTAGGCGTCTGGCAATAGATGGATACAGAGATAGACTGTGGGATAAGTGAAGCCCGCCACTTCTAACACCTTTTATATACGCATTTTCGCAGCGTAAAACAGCGCTAAATGCCTCCTCACGTTCTCTAATTTCAGCGATTTGTGGGAAAAATTACCGCTTGCGTCCTTGAATGCAAATAAGTCTGTATACCCCTCTTACCTTACAAACTGAGGTTATTAATAATTTTTGCCAACACCAGAACAGAAAAAATGTCCATCAGAAGATATATTTTGAGGTTTAAGATATATAAAATTGTTGCTTACGTTGGCATGATGGACGGTTGGCAGCTGGACCGGTACGTGGTAGAAAGATTTCGATGGAAAGTGGCGTGCAGCTGGGTGAAAGACTGCAGCTTTTTCAGGATATATTTGATGAGTAATTGAGGGATGATGGATTAGGATGAAATGACGAACTGTGACGGAGAAATGAGGCAGAAAACTATTTGCCGGAAGATAAAACGAGACAATGGAGGTGAATTGGATGAAAATGAAAAAAAAAAAAAAAAAAGGTAGAATTTAAGTATACAAAAAGTGGGTGAATATAAACTAGATGGTGAATTAGCATAGTAAAAAGGACTTCAGCTGAACCAGAAAAAAAAAAAAAAAAAAAAACGTTGATGGAAAACATATAAGGTTGAAATAAAGAAATGAAATGAAACAAGAAAGGGGTTTTTGTTGGAGAGAGGATTAAGACTGAATGAGAGTATGTTGATGACGTACGATACAGTGGAAGGGTGTACCCTGGAAGGTGGCTTAAGCTAGAATGAAGGACTACAGTTAGGCAAGAATGAAATACAGTAGAGTCTGCTAGAAAAAGGCCTAGGATGACATGGATGACTGTAAATGAGAATGGATAAGCTGGAAGGCAATACAGAAGAATAGCTAAAAGCGTGTATACTGGACAGGGGATAGAAGGATGGACTTTAGATGGGCCAGTGTAGAGTGGAAGAGAATTTGCTGTTAAAGTGGACTGGGAGAGGCTTAATGACTGAGGTAGAGTCCGGGTATACTGGGAAACTACATGAATACCGTGCACTGAATGGTGGATTAGGAGAGAATGAGGGACTGAACTTAACACAGATGAAGTGGATGGGGAACGAGAATTAAGACTGAAGATCTGCATCTCCATCAAGATAAGTTAGAAGTGTTAGGAAGATGAAGAAGGTGAGACTGAAGGACTAAGTGGAAGGGTAAATGGTGGAAAGGGGACTACGATGGAATGATGAAATGCAGCTGAGCGTATTGAGTGGCTGCTGGAGTGGAAATTGCGATGGAATGAAGGACAGAGGTCACACAAAGCTAAAATGGAAAAGGAACGTGCTGGAAGGCGAAATAGGATGAAATAAAACCATAGATCTGAAGCCATGACAAATTTTGAAGAGTATATACTGGAAAGTGTATTAGGAAGAACAGACAGATAGACAGATAGATGGACAGGAGGATAACTTTTACCTGGCCGTTATAGATTTGAACAGACGAGCAGAAAAGCTGGCCTTCTTCCTAACTTATAAATTAGACCAATGAATCTTTAAATAAGGTCATTCAAGTCTCACTCTCTCCTGAATGAATGTATTTTCCCCTCCAAAACAAACATCTCTCTCTCTCTCTCTCTCTCTCTCTCTGATAATGAAGCCTAATTCTGTTGTCATAAGGGCTGGAAGGGGTAATTTGTGTGAGGTGGATTAATTTGGAAGGATAAATATATCTCTATTAAGGCAGTTAGGTCATTTCCCGTATACCAAACCGTGCCCTCAGACATCCATCCTCTTGTTTTAATATCCTCTCTGTCTATGTCTCTCACTCCGTCTTTGTGTCTCTGTCTCTCTGTCTGTCTCATTTCTCCTATACTAGACACTGCCATGAGACGTCCACCTGCCCGTAATATCCTTCATCTCTATCTCACTCTATCTCTGTCTCTTTTTTGTATCTGTCTCTCCCTATTTTCTCTACCACACGCAGGGTTGAAACGCCCATTCTAGTTTACCTGTATATTATTCTCCCTGTCTCTCTCTTATTCAGTCTGCGTGTCTGTCTCTGTCTCTCTTCCCTGTCTGACGCTGGGTTGAGACGTCCTTCCTCCCATCAAAATATCCTCTCTCTCTCTCTCTCTCTCTCTCTCTCTCTCTCTCTCTCTCTCTCCTTTACAGCCATCTGTCTCTCATCTCACCACCAGCTTCTCTCTCGTACATTCGGGGTGATGATGATGATGATGATGATGATAATAATGATATGAGTGAAAATGATGATGACGATTGTGAAGCGAAGGTGGTTATGATGATGGTAAGAGTGAGGATGGTGAAGACAATGACTGAGGGTGATGAGCGTGAGAATGGGTAAGAATGATAATGAAAGTGATGATGATGATAGTGAGTGAGGGAAATGGGACAACGAAATGATGATGATGATGATGATAAGTGATGGGGATGATGGGTTAGATAATGATACCAGTGGGGTGATGATATGAGTGAAAATTATAGTGATGAGGTGAGAATGATGATCAATATGGAAGAGAATGATCATTATGGTGTGAGAGTGATAATGAGTATGATAGTAAAGACGATGGGGAAGAGGGGAAGAATGAGTGTGATGATGATGATAATGAGTGGTGATGATCTGATAATAATGCCTGCGATAATGATGAGAGACGATAGGTGATGGTGATGAAAGTGAATAAGAGGAAGATGATGATGATGATGATGATGATGATGATGATGATGATGATGATGATGACGATGATGATAATAATGATGATGCTGATAATGATGATGATGATGATAATGATGATGACAGTGGTAGTGATGGTGATGATGATAGTGGTGTGAGAGAGTAAAGAGAGAATTGCCTGGTGACGACTCCGACAGAATACTAATCTCTTTCTCTCTCTCTCTCTCTCTCTCTCTCTCTCTCTCTCTCTCTCTCTCTCTCTCTCTCTCTCTCTCATGTAAGACAGCTGTGTGGTGCTAAACTTGACTGTAACACCAGCTTCAGTGTTGTGGTCTGAGAGTGGTGCTGTGAGTGGTGTTACGGTGTTGTAACGATACTGTGGACGGTGTTACGGTGCTACAGGTGGTGTTATGGTGTTACAAGCGGTGTTATGGTGTTACAAGCGGTGTTATGGTGTTACAAGTGGTATTACGGTGCTACAAGTGGTGTTATGGTGTTACAAGTGGTGTTACGGTGCTACAAATTGTGTTATGGTGTTACAAGTGATGTTATGGTGTTATAAGTGGTGTTACGGTGCTACAAGTGATGTTACGGTGCTACAAGTGGTGTTATTGGTGGTGTTATCGATGGTGTTAGGGTGTTACAAGCGCTATCACCCTTCTAGTCGGACAGCTGACCCCCAAACGCTGCTCCGTCATTTCATCACGATCAATACCGAGCATCATAACTATCATCACAACCATCCCCGCCAACATCACCACCATAGCCAATAACATCACCACCATCCACCATCACTGGCATCATCACTAAAGCCATCATCATCATCATCATCATCATCACTATCATCACCATCAGCATCATCACTAACATCAACATCATCACCATCTTCATCACAGCACAGTCCAACAGGGTATCACCATCATCACCACTACCCTACCACAATCAGTATCGAACATCAAGACCATCACCATCGCCATCACCTTCAACAAAATCATCATCACGACATTTATCATCACCATCATCGTCATCACACTCATCACCATCATCAGTACCGAACATCATCACAACCATTACCGCCATCATCACACACATCACCACCCTCATCACCACAATAAAAAAAACTACCAACATCACTATCACCACCATCATCACCACAATAAAAGAAACAATCAACATCACTATCACCACCATCATCACCACAATAAAAGAAACAATCAACATCACCATCACCACCATCATCACCACCATAACACCCCGGTCAACAGCAAGCCTCACCACCAAGCCAGCACGGGTCCAGGAAGCCAAAGCCAAAGCCAGGCCAAGGGTTGAGATGGGGTGGGATGAGGCTCCGGGGGCCGCTCCATCTCTGGCTTATTGTCTTTATTATGTCACACCACCAGATTACCACACCGCTACACCAGGCGGAGAGGTGGTGTAGACGTGGTGTGTGGTGTGGTGTGGTATTAGAAGGAAGGGGCCTTAGGGGTTGATGTATCTCTGCCTTACTGTCTGTATCATGCCACACCACCAAATTACCACACCGCTACACCAGACTTAGAGGTGGTGTATGTGGTATGTGGTGTGGTGTTAGGGTTAGGTAAGGGTGGTATTGGAGAGCAGGAGCGTGATACGATGAGACCCGAGGGAAAAGGACATTCAGTTTACTATATCACACCAACAGATTACCACACCGCAACACCAGACCTAGAGGTGGAGTAGATGGATGGTTCTCGGTGCTGGTGTAGATTATAAGGGTTGGTTCTTGTAGGGTGTGGTAGGGATGTGGTAGAATGAGGTCCAAAGGAAGAATCTGTCTCCTGCTTACCACACTATGAATGATTATTATTACAACACCATCACTTGTGTTGTCTTTAGTACCGAATATAATATCATACAACCAAAATATTACTGTACACCAACACGCCAGGTCCTGAGGTGGTGTAGTTTGTGGTGTGTGGTGTGGTGTGGTGTGGTAGAAGGGTGTCTAGGGATCGCTCTCCATCTCAACCCTCTTGTCTTTATTATGTCACACTACAAGATTACCACACCTCCTCATAGGCCCAAAAGTGGTGTTACTAGAATCTGAGAGTGTATCATGGCGTGTGTGTGTGTGTGTGTGTGTGTGTGTGTGTGTGTGTGTGTGTGTGTGTGTGTGTGTGTGTGTGTGTGTGTGTGTGTGTGTGTGTGTGTGTTGATGGTAGTGGCGATGGTGCGATGGTCTTTTTCTGCCACACTTAAAATAATACCACATGTCACACCGCTTTGCTACAGACAGTGTGTGGTGCCTCAAAACATTGCAGACCTCTTGTGTTATGGTGGGGCTGGTGCTTTGTGGTGGGAAGGGATGTGAATGTGAGGATGTTTGTGATGTTAAGAGGTTGTGAATAAATTTGGGTTTTATGGGGGCGGGTGGGTAAGGAGTTTGGCGTTTGAGGAATATTTGATTTGTAGTAGGATGGTCATGGAGACTGGGTCATGGTGGACATTTGAGAGATGTAGTATGTCCTTCCTTAAGATAGCATGTTACGACAGACTCTGATACACATAAATACAGTCACTACAGCAATTGGATTTTCACTCGCAATGCGCTCGCTACAAACAACACTTTCCGATTCGTACTTAACCAGCATAGAAAACAGTTTATTCTAGCTATCACCGTCTCTCAGGGATGGTCTGCTTCTGCAGTGGACCTCGCACGGACTGATACAAGTACAGAACAATTAGGATGCAGGATATCTCGGGAATGGTGGTGGGAAGGTGTGGCCATGAGGG
Source organism: Coenobita brevimanus (assembly GCF_032717465.1). Classification (NCBI taxonomy): domain Eukaryota; kingdom Metazoa; phylum Arthropoda; class Malacostraca; order Decapoda; family Coenobitidae; genus Coenobita; species Coenobita brevimanus. The sequence continues at coordinate 3,733,027 of NC_137064.1, forward strand.
GAAGTGCGTGGTAATGAGGGGTCTGGGTGTGGAGTATAGTTAGATAATGATGATGATGATGATAATGATGATAGAGGACCACTGTTAATTCCTCCATACTTTCCTCTTTGTACTTTTGAATAAAACTATGCCAGATTATTATATTATTATTACCCTGTACATTCTTGATTGACCATTTAGTACCAACGTGTTTCTTGGATATATCAGAGAGAGAGAGAGAGAGAGAGAGAGAGAGAGAGAGAGAAGCCATCAACATGTTTGTATGTTTACTTTTTTTCAGATTCACACTTTATGACAGCCATCACCTCCCTCACCCTCTCTCTCTCTCTGGTGCTTCCATTCTTCCAGCATTCCAGTGTTCCAGGATGTATCTGTGAACGCCTCCCTCTGTGACGTGTATGGTTCCCTCTCATCTCAACTACCACTAGCCTTTTCTTTCCCTATAGGTCTCTATTTTTCTCTCTCCACAGCTCTATCGTTTTCATGCCTCTATCAGTCTCTGTCGTGGTTTCCTGCTGGGCTCCTCTCTCTCTCTCTCTCTCTCTCTCTCTCTCTCTCTCTCTCTCTCTCTTTTATCCGTGTTTTTTCCTTTATTCTTGTATTATCTCCCCATCACAATCTTTCCCACATCATCACTTTCTCCTATCTCTCTTTGCGTCTCTACCCTTTTTCTTTCTCTGATTCTTTACTGCCTACTTTTCTCTTCTTTTTCCTTTCTGTTCTCATTTTTCCCTACTCTCTCCTTCCTTTTCTCCCTCTTCCTTACGCTGATCCCTTCTTCCTTCCCTTTCTTGCTCTCCTTTCTTCTCTACTTTTCTTTTTATTCTCTCCATCCTTATCTATGTTTCATCTCTTCTCCTCCTTCTCTCTCTGCTTCTCTCCTTTTCTCCCTTCCTCCCTCTGTTGCTATTTTATTTTCAGAAATGTAGATCAGAAATAGCAGAGTGTAGAGTATTTCCTTTTTAGTCATTTTTATAAAGATTTCCATGTTTTTCCTAATTGTTCACCGGAGAGTGAGGTGGGTTGGGGAGAGTCTTCCTTTCTCCTATCCTTTTCCCACACACGCTGGTTGGATCTGAGGAAGAATCATTTGTTTCCCCGAGATATAACCTCGCTATATGTTAAAAGACCAGATCTCAAGACTTCCTATGTGCCCTTGTATACTTTGCACTCCCTCCCCCCTCCTCTCTCTCTCTCTCTCTCTCTCTCTCTCTTTCTCACACACACACACACACACACACACACACACACTTCCCATCCCCTTTAATGCGTCGTAGCCACACCCTCTCCTCCTCCCGCCTGTCACTTTTTCTTCGCCTCCTCGTCCCTAACCCATCCAACAATTTCGGCCGCATCTCCCCTCACGTCGTTACCTGGCCTGCCATACACGCTCCTTCCTCCTCCCACCACTACCTTCCAATGTTTCCTTCCGTCACTGCCACAATGCATCGCTCTTTCTCTTCTAGGCTTTCGATATTCTCCCGCGATTTTGTCGGCTTGTGCGTATGTGACGAGGTATGTGTTTCCTTTTTATGTTTTTAGTCTTTTCTTTTTCTGTTTTTATTCCGTCAAACCCCCAGTGAGTGTCTCTGTCTTTCTTTTATCAGGTTTTGGAATTCTGCCTTAATTTTTTGGTCTGTCTGCTTCTGGGTCTGCGTTATTTTTTTTTTCTCTCTCTCTCTCTCTTTCCATCTTCCTTTGCTAAAAAATTGCCTTCAGTTTTAACTAACCTACTTCTGTGTCACACGTGCATTGCATCGTTTCGTCGAGCTGTCGAATTCTGCCTTGATTTTTGGGGGCTCCTACCTGTGTGTGTGTGTGTGTGTGTGTGTGTGTGTGTGTGTGTGTGTGTGTGTGTGTGTGTGTGTGTGTGTGTGTGTGTGTGTGTGTGTGTGTGTGTGTGTGTGTGTGTGTGTGTGTGTGTGTGTGTGTGTGTGTGTGTGTGTGTGTGTGTGTGTGTGTGTGTGTGTATTTCCTTACGTTTGACAAGTATATACCTGATCTTCGTCTCTTTACCCTTGCAAATCTGTTTTCTGATTTCTGTCACCATTCCCATTTTTTCATAGCTAAAATACGAATATAAAATCTCCCCTTATTCTTCTCCTACTCCTCGTCCTTATGTTGAAAAAGCAATATTTTCTTTTTCTTCAGGTGTGCTCTCTGTTTTACGAGCCTCGTACCTATTTTTTCTTTAGGTAATCCAATTCCTTTCTTCACTTTTAACTCATTTTTCATCGTCTACCGTCACTGACACAGGTTCTTATTCAGCTCCTCTTTTTTCTTTTCCTTCCGTCACATAAGAGGTGACTTTTGCCTCAAGGATATGTTATTTGGCCTTCTGAACTTTTTCATTATTATTATTATTATTTTTTTTTTTCATTTTTTATCCAGATTTTGGTCACTCTAAGTGGAGGCCATTGTACGTACTGATTATGGAGGGAGGTAGTGATGGAGTGGAAACAGGTTGTGCTGGGGGTTCAGGGAGCCCGGGTTCGATCCTGGATGTTGCTGGGAATAAGATGTGGCTTATCGTGCATCTTGAGTACCATCCTGCATGTTTTCCACGGCATATGAATATCGTCGTAGTTTATATCAATTACCACGCATGACCAATTACCACAAGACCAATTACCACACATGACCAATATACTACAAGACCAATTACCACACAAGACCAAATACCACACAAGACCAATTACAACGCAAGACAATTATGAGCTGTAATGTGCAGAATAAATCGCTAAGGAAGAGGAGTTACGGAATCTCCAATGTCACTTAGAATGCGACCCACGTGTGTCATGTCACTGCATAAGTTTCAACCTTCCGCCCACAGGAGGTATAAAGGAACAAATGAAGTTGATATACCTGTCAGTTCTCTCTCTCTCTCTCTCTCTCTCTCTCTCTCTCTCTCTCTCTCCTCACAGTCTCTACTTCTATTTGCCATTTACCTCTCTCTCCTCATTTCCTTTCTTCCCTTTACGTCTCCTCTTTTCTCAGTTACCTTATTGCCTCTTCCTTCTTTACTTCCTCCTTCTCCTCTTCTTTTTCTTTCTCCCTCTCCTCCTCCTCCTCCTCTTCCTCCATTCTCACTCCTCATCTCCCTTAAATTTCCTTATTCTTCCACTTCATACATCTTTCATTTTCTTTTGTCCCATCCATTTCTCTCTTCCTCCTGGCTATCCTTTTTCATCCTTCATTCTTCCTGCCTCCTACCCCTTCTAAATCTCTCCTTTCCTCCTCCTTCACTTTTATCCTCCTTCTTCCCCCTTCACTTCCTTCCCCTCTCCTCCCCCTTTACTTGCTTCCTCTATCCTCCCTCACTGCCCTCCCCTTTCCTCTCCCATCTCCTTTTCTTCTCCCCGTCTCCTCCTCTTCCTCCTCCTTCATTCTCCATCCCTCACTTCCTTTTTACCTCCCCAGCTCCTTCCCTCTTCCTCCCATTTCCTTCCTTTTCTCTTTCCTCACTTCCATCCCTTTTTCTCCTCTTCCTCTTCTCTCCTCTCCCATCCCTTCCCTCCTCCTCTATTTTCATCCCTTCCCCCTCTCCTAACACATCTCTTTCTCCTCATTTTTCATCTCTCTCTCTCTCTCTCTCTCTCTCTCTCTCTCTCTCTCTCTCTCTCTCTCTCTCTTTTGTTCTACCTCCTGTATTCTCCTTTCCATCCTTTCCCTTCTGTTTTCCTCTTCTTCCTCATTTCCTATCCTGCTCATTCTTTTTCTTCTCTCCTCCACACACCTCCTTCTCTTATTCTTTCCCCCCTTCTTCACTACCTATCTTGCCTCCTTTCATTTCCCTCTCCCTTCCCTCCCCTCACTTTCTTCCCTTCTTTCCTCCGCTCTCTTTCCTCATTTCTCAATTCCTTTCCGTCCATTTTCCTCAACTCGTTTTTTTCCTCCTCTCTCCACTTTTTTTTAATTCCCCTTTCCACTTCCTTTCCTCACTCACTACCCTCGATCCCTACTCGTCTCTTATTCACTACTCTCATTTCCCTTTCACCCCTATTCTTCTCCTCTCCCTCCCCTTTTCTTCACCCTCCTCTCCTCTCCCTACATTTCTCTTCCGTCCCTATTTCTCTATCTCCATGCTCCCTTCCTCTCTCATCATTTTCCGTCCCTTCCTCTTCTCTCCCTTCTCTCCCCTCATTTCCTCCCCTCCCTTTACTTCTCTCCCATCCTCTCCCCTCACTTTCCTCCCTCTCCTCTCTCCTCTCAGGCCTGGAGGGAAGACGGGGGGGGGGGAGGACAACAAATAGCAATAACCCTTCATCATAATAAAGCCATAACGCTGGTGTAAGTAGCTCCTTCACTATGCCGCTCTCTCTCTCTCTCTCTCTCTCTCTCTCCTTTTACTGCTTCCGTTTTGTTAGTACAGTATAACTTCTTTTTTCTCGTTATCTATTTTTTTTTCTCTCTCTCTCTCTCTCTCTCTCTCTCTCTCTCTCTCTCTCTCTCTCTTTCTCTCTCTCTGCCTTTACTACTTCTGTTTTGTTAGTATACCTTCTTTTCTTTCGTTATCTGTTCTCTCTCTCTCTCTCTCTCTCTCTCTCTCTCTCTCTCTCTCACACACACACACACACACACACACACACACACACACACACACATTCGATCATTATTCCACCTATCCTCTTAAAATTTCACCGAGCCTCTTCAACCCTTTAAGACGCTGCTTCTCACCTCTTTCCTGTATGGCCGAGGGATATGGCGGGTGAGGGAAAGTCCTTCACTTACGTATCCTTTTCTTACACTTCTGAGGTCTGTATATCTATGTAACTCTCTGTAACCTCTTTTCTCTCTTTCCCTCCTGTTCTCTTTACGCTCTCGTCATTCTCTCGTTTTCTCTGTATCGTCTGTCTTCCGTTTTCGCTTCCCCACTTGGCACGTACGGGGATAATCACAATTTCTCTTTCCTTTTCGGGTTGTTTATATTCCCGTTCATTGGTGTGGCGTGGCTGTGTGAGTGGGAATACTAGCGGTGGGCGGCGGGTGCGTGTGTATAAGATTTTTGGATTCAGACATAAGAGTATAAAATAGTAACTAAAGGAAGTAAAAGAAGCCATTACAGAACGAAACAATGACGCTCAGGAGTTCTTTTAGCGGCCAAATATTTGACTTTCCCTTATGACCCTGATTTTATACCGATTATTCTAAAAAAAACCAGTTAGTTTATCCTTGCTTGAGCCTCAACTACTCCACCAAGTTTGGCTCGAATCAGATCAAAAGTGTCTGAGTTGATCTTGCCCTGTGTTCTTGACCTTTGACCCATCATTCTCAAAATCGAATCTTTTCATCCTTGCCTGACCCTCAACCCTTCCAGAAAGTTTGGTTTAAATCAAATAAATACGTTTTGATTTATAAGATCGAAAATTTGACACTGATCTACGACCTTGAACTGCGACTGTTTATCAAAATCAAATCACTTCATCCTTACTTTCCCCGCAAGCTTTCCACCAGCCTTGCTCTAAATAGGGTGATGACCGTACCCTGTGACCCTCGCCTTTGACCCTTGTACTAAAAAAAAAAAAAAAAAAAAAAAAAAAACAATCTCTGGAAAGGTTCTCAACCCTTCCAATGAATCTGGTCCAAAATGAATCAAAACTGAATTATTTCGTTCACACACTAACAGACAGACAGACAGGCAGACAGACAAGTACAAAGACATACCGGTACGGGCTGAATAAAACCGTCTGGGGAGAGCAATAATAAGATAAACATTAGGTCATCCTATTCAAGGGATTAAGGCAGGTGACCAGTTGCTTTATTGGGCTTTATTGCATTTTTTCAGCAATAAAGCCCAACCATTCCTCGGCCTTAAACCCTTCTGAGGAACGCCTGGCTGGAGCATCGTAAACCACTAATCAACCAGGCGTCATTCTATAATAACCAAATCTCATCCTTTCATTCCATCCAAATTTTCCTTCACCCATACCTTACTCTCTGTTGGAGTCTTTCATCATCATCATTATCATCATCATCATTACCATCATCATCATCCTTCCTTTCATTTTCATTTTCCCTTTCCTCCCTTCATCATCATCATCATCATCATGACTCTTTTTCCCACCATCTAATACTCTTCTAGCTACGAGTAATCCTTGGCTGCAGTCCTTCTATTCCGTTCCACATTCCTGTACACGCTTTCCCTCTGTACTCTCTTCTTCCCTCCGTCTTCACTGTCCTCTTTCTATCCTTCTTCCCTACCCTCTCATTCTCCCTCTTCCCCACTTTCTCATTCTCTCCCTCTCCCCCACTCTCTCCTTTCCCTCCTCTCCATCTTCTTCACCCTCCCCTTCTCCCGACTCTCTCCTTCCTTCCCTCTTCCCTGCTCTCTTTCTCTCTCTCCTTTCCCCACTCTCCCCTCTTTCTCTGTAACTTCTTTCACACACTCTTCTTTCCCTCCATCCCATTCCCAGACCAAGAAACACGATAATAAGAATGGTTTACGGAAGAACAACAGAAAGAAGCGAAGAAAATGGACTCAAAGTAAATGTAATAAAGGCGAGGGGGGACTCATTTAAAACTCTCCCACTCCTTCTCAGAGGCTTAATGAACTTTTTACAGCGCCATCACCAACAAATTTATATGGTTTGGGGAGTCACGGGTACACACACTCTCTCTCTCTCTCTCTCTCTCTCTCTCTCTCTTCTAATCCCATGAAAGCACAATATTTGAGAGAGAGAGAGAGAGAGAGAGAGAGAGAGAGAGAGAAAGAGAGAGAGAGAGAGAGAGAGAGAAAGGGGGGAAGAGAAGCTGCCTCCATCCCAGCCAGCCTCGCAACACAGCAGCAACAGCAACAAGCAAGACGCCGCCAAGTAATGGAATTCAACTCTGCTCTCTCTCTCTCTCTCTCTCTCTCTCTCTCTCTCTCTCTCTCTCTCTCTCTCTCTCTCTCTCTCGCCTCGCCTCAGGAAATTAGACAGGATAAACAAGTAATTATGCCGACTCTATCCCGCTGGTGCGACTCTCTTGTAATTAATTCCGACTTGAGAATGAGCCTAATTAATCAGCTATGTGCCTCGTGATTTAGATAAGGGGAGAAGAATGGTACGCTGGGGAGTTGGGGTGGAGAGGGGAGGAAGGGAAGGAGAGTGGTGGGAGGGGGGTTTGGGTGGAAAGGGGAAGGAGGGAGGGAGGAGGGGAGGGATGGAGTGGAGAGGATGGAGAAGGAAAGAGAGAGGAGAAGGGGGAAACGATGTGGAAAGGGAAACTGAGAGATGGAAGGATGGAAGAAGAATGGGGATGGGTTGAAGAGGGAGATAATGGATACAGAAAGGGAGAGAGGGAACGAGGGAGAGAAGGGGGGATGGGATGGAGGGGGAGAGGGTGCGAAGGGATGGAGAGAGAACGAAGGAGAGAGAAGGAAGAAGAGAAGGAAAAGATGTGAATAAATTGGAGAGAAAAAGCGAAGCAGAGAGTGAGGAAGAGGAGAGAAAAACTGGGAAAGAAAAGAGGATGCGGGATGAGAGAAGAGGAGGATGCGGAGAGAAGAATGTAGGAATAAGGGAGAGAGAGGATGGGAGGCAGGGAGAGAGGGAGAGGATGGGATTTGAGAGAAAGGAGAGGGAGAGATTATGAACTGGAGAAAGACAGAATGCATATGATGAGGGAAAGAGGATGATAGTACAAAAGAAGCGGAGAGAAAGGGGAAAGCAAGGGAGGAAGGAATTAAGAGGGGGGGGGAGAAGAGAGGTGGGGGGGAATAGGAGAGAAGCAAGAAGGGAAAGAGAGGAGAGGATGAGGTGGAGTATGACGGCGGGGGATAAAGGAGAGGGTGGGAAAGGGGTGGTGGAGGGAGGGTGTGAGCTAGGGTCGGAGAGAGAGAGAGAGAGAGAGAGAGAGAGAGAGAGAGAAGAAGGGGCCAGAAGGGAGAAGAGGGCAAAGGATGAGAGAATGAAATGAGGGAGGAAATGAAGGTTCAAAGTGAAGATGAGGTGATGAGAAGGGAAATGAAGCTGAGAAACTGAAGGAAGCGAGAGAGAGAGAGAGAGAGAGAGAGAGAGAGAGAGAGAGAGAGAGAGAGAGAGAGAGAGAGGCAATCTAGGAGAAGGAGGTGAAAAAGGTATCCTCTTTAATTAACTCTCTGACAGGTAGGCTTTCTCTAGACTGAAGAAAATCGTCCGGTGTCAGTCTGGATTTAGTAAGGTGTCAGACTGAAATCAATATGGTGTCAGTCTGCTTTATATACGGTGTCAGTCTGAATAATGTGGTGTCAGTCTGAATTATATACGGTGTCAGTCTGAATTAGTGTCAGTCTGAATTACAAGGGGTTTTTATATGGTGTCAGAAGTTCACGCAATGTCAGTCTGAAATCTTGGGGTCAGTCCGAATTTAAATACGGTATTGGACTGAATTCAATACAGTGTAGGTCTGAACTTAATACGGTGTCAGTCTGAAAGAACTCCACTTCTTCGGGAGATTTTACTTACCTGATGTCAGGAAAAATAAAAGGAAACTAAGAAAAAGCAGAGGGAAAATAAACGAAAAAGTAAAAGAATAAGAACAAGGGAAAATAATAAAGGTAAAAAGCAAAATAGGTAAACTGGAAATAAAGGAAAAGAAAAGGTCTATAAAGGGAATGAAAAGACAAAACAAAAAATGCAAAGGGTAAAACAAAAGGAAAAAAGGAAACAAAACTGAAAAATAACGAAAAATAAGATAAAGAAAAAGAAAAAGTAAAAGGATAAAAAGGAAAAAGGAAAATAAAGAAAAATGAAAGATAGCTAAAGGAAATGCAATGGAAAAAAGAAAAAAAGGAAAATGGAGAAAATAAGGGGCACTAAAGACAAAAATAAAGGACAATATGGAAGGAAACAAAACGACAGGACATTAAAAATAAAAATAAAAAATAACAAATAAAGGACATTAATGTAATAAAGGAAAACAGCGAAATTTAAGGTAAGGTTTCACGGACCCACTTTCTGTCCCCTCCTTACAAAACACGTCTCCATAAACTGAATAAAATCGTCTGGCAATGACTAAATTAAAATTACAGATTTTTACAGACAGCGAAAAGGTAAAAGCTAAGAAATTTGAAGATTTTTTTTTCCTTTCTGAAATCTAGCACTCCTCCCCATGGAACAAAATCATTAAAAAAATCCAATTAGGCCTCTATTTCCAGCACAGAAAACTGAATGATATAAACACACACACACACACACACACACACACACACACACACACACACACACACACACAGATCAGAGGAAAGACGGATGACTGTTAATTCGAGCGGATGTAATACTAGCCAGGAAGAGAGAAAATGAAAAATGTAAAAAACAAAAAAAACAGAAAAATGATACAGGAATTGATGGAATGAAAACAAAACAAACTAAACTGGCACTCAGTAGAGCGCATACCTCAGCCAACGCCCTATCTCGCATTGTTAAAGTGAAAAAAAAAAAAAATCCTGGATCCGCACCTTTATCCGGATCCGCACCAAAATTTAATGGAGAGTATTCTGCCCCAAGGTCCATTCTTCTACCAAGTTTCGTGGAAATCCGCCCAGTAATTTTTGTGTAATTTTGCTCACAAACCAACCAACCAACAAACAAACGGACAGGGGTGAAAATAATAACCTCCTTGGCGGAGGTAAAAATGAGAAAGATGAAAATAAGTTCGTAAGTGTGAGTAACAATGGAATATGAGGAAAATGAATCAAAATGAGAGAGAGAGAGAGAGAGAGAGAGAGAGAGAGAGAGCAGGGAAGGGGTGAATCTAATTAGGGAGGAAAGAGCAAAACTGGCGAGGGAGGAGCGAGCAAATGAAAAGTCTAAAAGGTAATAGCAAAGATTAGAATATATTACGCTTGGCTCCCAGAGGTGCTTAAGGGAGGAGGCGAGACAAGGGAAGGAGGAGAGGAAGACGAAGAGGAGGAAGGAGGAGGAGAAGAAGACGAAGAAGACGAGGAAGGAGAAGGAGAAAGAGAGGGATAGTGAATAATGGGGAAAGCACTGAAGCAGATAATGAAAGGCAAAACAAAGCCACCCCGTGAAATATGGCCGCCATTAAAGGTTATCGTACGGGTTGCGTTAGTTGTCGTACACTTGGATTACTGTAAATCTCCGTTATTCTGCACTCCAGGATTATCGTATGTCTTCGGTATCGCACATCAAGGCTATCGTGCATTTTCACTTTGTTTATCGTACGGATTGCGTTAGTTGTGCATTTGGATTACGGCACTGTAAAACTCGATTATTCTGCATTCCAAAATTATCGTATGTCTTCGCTATCGCACATCAAGGCTACCGTGCATTTTCCTTTTGTTTATCGTACGCATTCGTTGTCGCGCCTTCAGGTTATCGTAATCAGTGTTTCGTTATCTTACATGAATTACGGTCTTCATTTTGCCATCCATATTAACTTTTTTTTTCGATATCGTGCATTAGTTATTGTATGTAAAAGTTGTCGAATGTCACCGGCTATTGTCTTATACTTAAGTTATCGTACGCATTCATCTTCGTCCTTTTTGGTTATCGTAAATGCTTGGTATCGTAAGGTTATCGTACGTGTTAGCTCTCCCACGCTAAGTTTATTGTATATCTCCCTTCTTTAATCGTATTGCATATTATGGTTGTTGTATACCTTGGTTATCGTCCAGTATGATTATCGTCCAGTAAATCTTAGTTACATTATACGGTTCGCCGCTCTTAGTTATCGTAAATATTATCACAGAGTATCGTACACTTTATCACACATCGAGATTGTCGTACACTTTGGCTATCGCACGTTATGGTTCTGTACACCTTGGCTAGTGCACATTACGGGTATCACACACCTTAGTTACCGCACATTAAGGTTATCGTAAATTTTGTAATACATTACGGTTATCGAAAAATTAAGATCGTATTATCGTTATGCACACCTTGGTTATCGCACATTAGTTATCGTACATCTCAGTTTTCGCACGTAAAGGGTATCGTCCACCTTGGTTATCGCACATGAGTTATCGTAAATCTTGGTTACCGCATATTACCGTTATCGTACACCTTGGTTATTGTACCCTGAGGTTATCGTTCATCTTGTCCATCATACATTACGGTTATCGTAAATCTTGATTATCTCATTAAGGTTATTGTAGATCCTGGTTATCACAGATCAGGTTACACACATTAACGTTATAGACCACCTTGGTTATCGCACATGAAGGTTATCGTACACCTAAGTTATCGTATATTAAGGTTATCGTAAATCTTGCTTATCGCACGTTAAGACAACAGTTACGCTCATGAAAGGTATCGCACATTCAGGTTATCGCAAATTTTGGTCATCTCATATTAAGGGTATCGTCCATCTTGGTTATCGCACATGAAGGTTATCGTACGTCTTGACTATCGTACATTATGGGTGTGGTGTATCACGGTCATTACCCCGCGGATTGAGAAGATATTAAATGATATTGAAATTACTTACGCGTCTGACATATTGGCCATTTTGGTGATGGGATGTGGGGTGATGAATACCACTATCTGTCTGTCTATCAGCTCTTCGTCCGTCTGTCTGTCTAACTATCAGCTGTTTGTCTCTGTCTATCTATCAGCTGTTCGTCTATCTTTCTAGCAGCAACTGTTTTTCTATCTATCTTGGTGTCTTGTATATCTGTTTACACTCGATTGGTCTGTGTACCGTATATTTATTTATCTACAGTATATCTTTATGTATGTCTGTCTATCAATCTGTGTCTGTCTTAAGAATATGTTGATAAGCACTGATTAGAAAAAAGGAGGAGGAGGAGGAGGAGGAGGAAGAGGAAGAGGAAGAGGAAGAGGAAGAGGAGGAGGAGGAGGAGGAGGAGGAGAAAGAAGAAGAAGAAGTAGGAAGAGAAAGAAGATGACGAAGAAACACTCCTCTAATCAAAACGAACCACCTCTAGTCTATCCCTAAGAGTCAGCTGCACACACACACACACACACACACACACACACACACACACACACACACACACACACACACACACACACACAAACTCACCCTAACTGAACCCAAACAAACCTAATCTATCGTAACTCCCTCCCAATCCAAGGTTAACCCAAGCACCACAAATCCTTTCTTCTCATTTTAATCAGACTATCACCCGGCGATTATATTTAGTGATTCCGTTCAATTAACTTAAAGGTTAATTATGGCTACGTCTAATCTCTGCAGCTCGAAAAATATCGGTTAAGCTTAATAAAATCGTTTGGTGGTTGCACAGGTTAAATAATAATAATAATAATAATAATAAATGATGATGGTTATGACGACGACCATGATAATAATAATAATAATAATAATAATAATAATAATAATAATACGGTAATAATAATAATCATAAAAGCATTATCTGGTGGAAGATGCCAGGCTGAACGAAATCGTCGGATGGTAGCAAGGAACAAAAAATTAATAAATAAAGATATAATTAAATAAAAATGTAATGTAGGACTTAGGGGGGGTGAGGGAAGGGTATGAAGGCATGGCGTGGGTGGGAGTCGTTTGGGTGAGAGGCATGACTGGTGGGTGCCGCGGGGTGGTCTGACTGCTGGTGGGTGGTGTGCTGAGCCGGTGGTGTGGAGAGTCAGTGGTGTGGTGTGGTGAGTCAGTGGTATAGTTTGGTGAGCCAGTGGGGTTGTGTGGTGAGGCTGGTGCAGTGTGAAGAGTCAGTGGTGCAGTCAGTGGTGTGGTTATGACAGTGGGGTTGTGTGGTGAGACTGGTGCAGTGTGAAGAGTCAGTGGTGCAGTGAGTCAGTGGTGTGGTGGTGAGTCAGTGGTGTGGTTGTGACGTAGTGGTGTTGTGTGGTGAGTCTGGTGTAGTGTGATGAGTCAGTGGTGTAGTATGGTGAGTCAGTGGTATAGTGTAGTGAGTCAGTGGTGTGATGAGTGAGACAATGGGTCACTGATGCTTTATGCCTTATCTAAGAAAGGCCCCTCCTATGCCGTTAAAGATTCGTCTGTGCCCGGGAGGAAGAAAACAAAAAAAAAATGTCTTCGTTGGAAAATTATTATTAGCAACATATTACCTTTTTCAGGTGGTTTTAACTTTTCCCTTCTGTCTATCTTGTTGTCCAGCTATCTTGACGACTTCCTGTCCTGTCTTTTTCGTATGTTTCCCTCTGTCCCTCTCTCCTGTTTGTCTCTATGTTTCTCTGTCCTTTTGCCTGTCTGTTTGTGTGCTTCTTAGACTGGAAAACATTTGCCGAGGTTCAGGACGAAAATCTGTGAGGATATTATTACTGACACGAGGCTTTGGGGCTGAGAATAAGGCTGGACGAGGATAAAGTATGTTCAGTTGCGGTGTATCAATTGTTTAATATATAAGGAAAAAAGTCGAATCACACACACACACACACACACACACACACACACACACACACACACACACACATACTCTACTGAATAAAAGCCACTGAACACCGAGAAGGAAAATAAGAAAATTAATAGCAAATTACAGAACACTTTATAAAAAGTCGATCATTTAAGACCGCTGAACGTCGTTAAAAGTTTGGGGAAAAAAAAATAACTGCGAATAAAAAAAATTTACTAACACCACTGGACGTTGTGAAGGCATTATGAATCTTGACAATATAAGGCAAAGGAGCTAACCTAAACGTGTCCTGATTTCACAAAGCCGTGAAATATTACAATGAAAGTTACAGCCATACGCTGAAACTGTTTACTGAAAGCAAACTACTGTTTTGAGCCAAGTTGGACCCACTTCAGCTTACAACAAACACAACTCCCGTATGTAGATATTTTTCTGGTAGCCTAAACAGTTTGCAGTCTCAGGGCCGTATCATTAACACTAAGGGCGAGGTGTGGAGAAACCTTTTTTTTTTTTTTTTTTTTAAATACCGATAATTTCCCAAGTGCGTAATAACTGTCCGCAATAGTGGCAAATAATTCCCTCAAGCATGCGTAAGCGAAGCAATTAGCAGCATTATGTACGAGGTTTTTGTGTATAAACATTTCGTCTAATAACAATTCAATTGAAGTTTGCTGCAATTTCGTGTTATTAAAACATAATCTATTTTCTCAGCGCACGTCGTGCAGTAAACAATTATCCAAGCCCCTCCTCGAAACCAGGAAGAAGCACGAGTATGATCAGCTAATCACGAAACAACAGAAGATGAATTCGGACAGTCGGTATTAAATGCACTCGTGACTACCATGAACGCTACATGACCCGAGAACATATTGATAATAATGAGTTATAATTACTTGCGTCACATTCCAGTTCATTTAAATAAGACTAATAATAACCAGTTAAGTTTAATATTCAAAACAGTAATCTCAAGAAAATTACACAAATTACTACAGAAACCACACGATACTAATACAACTGGCACTATACCAAGACTTTCGGCAGCTAAGATAAAATTAATATCCTCACATAACTATTGGCCAGTAAGAATGCTGGGTTAAAGTGTGGGACTGACGTTATGGCAACTTTCTCTTTTCAACCCAAACACGACTTGGTTTCTCCCTTAGTTTTTGATGTCATTCGTTCGGTATAAACTCTCCTTTCCGTCAAAAATACCAGTTTTTCAGGTATAACCCCCTCCCCGGAAATGAGTGTATTACAAGCCATTTTACGCATACCTGAGCCCACTTAACCTAACCTAGATCCCAAGTAATTCAATCCTAACCATAATAGATGTCAACCTTACCTTTATTGTCCCCACATTCCTGAGGGAGGGGGGAAGAGGCACTGAACAACACCTACCACTCACAAAGCCATGGAGACACTGACTAGCCAGGCAGCATCAGCCATCAACTTAGCCGGTCATGGGCTAGTGAAAATCACGTGACCTCATGGCTGTCAACTGGCTAGATTTAAAACGTATATCTCCGCTGTCAACTCGCCAAATTTAGAAGTTATATTCAGCTGTCAACTGGCTATATTTAGAACTGTTATATACCCGTTCTTACTAATTTCCAACAGAAGTGTCATAGATGGAAGTGTTTACATAAGTGAGATCTAACCACAAACACCTGCAAAATATAACCGGAGCGATTATTGGCTGACTCGACAATGCTGCCGAACTTTGACGCATGAAAATCACACAAAGGTAAGTTTCACTGTATAGTTTTACTATTTACTGAATGGAATACTGATAAATTCAACAGATATTCATACGCTGCGAATCCGTTTATTATTATTAGTTTGTTTTCCCCTACTTCAGGCACGAAACGAGGGTAAACAATGCACCTTCGAAGAGTGAGCACTGAACCATGTGTCATATAATTTGTAATACAGTGTACTTAGTCGAATTTACTTAATAGGTGTGGAAAATTGGTCATCGAAGGGCGACTGGGGAAGTCGGAAGGCAATTTTTCAACATTATTTCTTGTTAGCTTGGGAGACAGCCATACTTCCTTTTCATAATATATTGTAAAACTGCACACTGATAAACCTGTATGTTGGTGATGCAGTCTGTGTCAATATTAAACAAAATATACATAACGCATGATAAGGTCACATAAAAGAAAAAACTAAATCGTTAAGGGAGTCACTACAAGCTCGTGGATGCCACTGATAAAATGGCCTGTTTACAGAACATACCTGACTTTTCTGTATCCTCACTGACTACGCTGTGTAATTTGAGATGCAGACTAATCACATCGAACTGTTAAGGGTGTTCCACAAACGGCCGTGAAAAGTTGGTGGCTTGCTTGCACAGCGCATTGTTTTAATAATACGGTAGCAGCCAGAACCGGTCTGAAGCTTGTGATAATGCTCCAGTTGTCCCCTAGCCGTGCACTTACAAGTCTTAATATCTGTTTTTCTATCCCCTACCCCCTAGCTGAAGTGACGTCTTGGCCAGGGTTTCACACCAAAATGACCTGTTGTCCTGTGTTAGGGTGGTTGTTCAAAGCTTTGTTAAACTGCACGAGGAACAGTTCACGATAAAAACGTTACTCGTGCTGCTTAGAAATGTTCCAAGCTACTAAGAACAGATTTTCGTTCGTTATCAAACCCTTCCCAGGACTCTCAGTCAGCAACAGGAATAGACGATGAGAGAGGCCATAGCTCACCACTGTACACACTATTTCAGTCGAGGATTGTTTAGGCTCAAGGTAGAGGTTAATTATCACCGAGTTGTCCCCTCCATAATATTTATTTATTCTGTATACACTTGTTATAACATAGGTAGTTTATATTCTGAAAATGTTTATCACCCCGAGAAGCTACATATTTTTAGAAAACATTATCACTCCGAGATGTATTGTTGACACTAAAATCACCGAGATATTGTACCCCTTATAGTCTCTGAAACATTTGAAAGCATCTGACACACAGGGATGTTTATATTTTGAAAACATTTATCACACCGACGCATTCTTTATACAGCAAATACTTATGGCACAGATATATTGCATAGCCAATATTTTCTGATAACACTCGTGACACTGACGTACTCTGTATTTTGAAAACACTATCTTACAAATAAGCAGTGTTACTTTCTTGGGACACATATCATATCGAATGTTGTTGATATTTTAAATACATTTAAAACACCATGCTGCTAATCATATTCTCAAAACACATACAACACTGACATTATTTTATGCGCACGTATTTATATTACGCCCACATTATTATAGTTTGGACGCTGCAACTGGAAAAAACAAAAAAGTCGTGTCAATATTTGCTCCTCTATACAGGCTTAGAGTCCGAGCGCTTTTTAATCAATTCACTATAATGATGTATTCGGTCTGCTGAAAACGATGACACTTGTTATTTCCTGCTAACAACAGCCGAACTAATCCATCTTAAGAGACCCCTCGTAGTGAAGGGACTGATATACGGTGTCTTATATTTTATCTGAGTCATGCCCTAATACGCAACTGTCTATAATTCGGCCACCTTAACCTGGCCGAGATTTTCGTCCTTTTGCAACTTATTTCTCTTGTTTCAGTGACAAAATAAAATACTGTTATAGTTCTACCTCTTCTCCATAGCACTTCTTCATGACTAGCATCATAATCCAGTGTTAATCTCCTGTCATGGCAGTTAAAGGCCAAGTATAGGACACAGTATAGGTAGCCTTTATGCCAGCGTTTCTTTACCTGGGGTGCTGAAGTCAATATTAGGATTGCTGGAAAATGCAACATACTGTATATTGGTTTTGCTTGGTATTGGCATCGTCGGTATTTTGTTTTTGGAGAATGTATAAAATAAATTGTCAAGGAGTACTTTACTTTATCCTTGTAGTACTGTAATAACTGTAGCAGTGCAGGAACTGTAGTCCCAGTACCCAGATGTGAGGGGATGCTGGACTGTGCAGCCTTACTGCAAGGGATGCTGACTTCGGAAAAGGTTAAGAAACGCTGCTTTATGCAGTGAATAACTCTGCCAATAGGAATTCAAATTATTATTAAAATTTGGTGTATATAATGAACATGAAAGATTCTGTAATACATCTTCCGTACAATCCGTTTTGCACAGTACCTCGATACCATCTTTTGTTACCCATATCTCTTGCCAACTGATGTGAAATTGCTTAGGTAACATACAAGACACTATTAACCCATTCCCTACGATGCCAGATTTCCACACCTCAGCATACAACGAGAAAGAAAACACGTAATCTTAGTTAGCAGGGAAATAGTCTGGTTTGTTTACGATTGAGAAAGAGAGAGAGAGAGAGAGAGAGAGAGAGAGAGCTGTGAGAAACGGTAGTCTCATTCTGATAACAAAGAGGGTAATTGAGTTGGTTAGAAAAGTCCTCGCGAGCTGATGTAATGGAGGAATTAGAGAGAGAGAGAGAGAATTACCGTGTGTGTGTGTGTGTGTGTGTGTGTGTGTGTGTGTGTCTGTGTGTGTGTGTGTGTGTTTTGTGTGAAAGATGAGGTAAAAATTAGATTAAGCAGAGGTAACGAATGTGAAAAGTTTGCAAGAATAATGTGAAGGAAAGGTATTTTTAGGAGATATTAAGTGGCTGTAATGAAAAAGTGAAACGTTTATAAGAGATGGAACAATGAAGGTCAGAAAAAGGATGGAAGGAAATTGTAAGAAAGTAAGTGTAAAGAGAGAGAGAGAGAGAGAGAGAGAGAGAGCAGGCAGATGACCAAGAAACCATTTCGTTAATAACAGACCCGGGACCCCCAGACTCCGCCACTCTCGGCTCAAACCCTCACCTCGGCCCCAGACTATAATTTCGGCCCCATTACCCAGTCGGCGTAAAACCAATAAATCTATCCTTTCTCCCGACACAATAGAGGGATGGACTTTAAGGTGAAGAGAATAGAATAAGAATATATATAAGACCGTGGCGGAGGGCCCTATCCAACGCAACTTCGAAAGTGTGACTCTGGACTCTAAGGGCGGGTGACCTTAGGCTTGGAGTAGTCTGGCTTCTGCTTTACTTCTTTGGACTCTTGGCTTCTTAGGTCCGAGTCTCAACGTCTTTATTAGTTAGGAGGGATCAAAGAAGTGAACGCGTTGTTACAATAGCCACAAATTCTGGCGCCTTGTCCGTACACCCCGCCTCCCTACACTCCCACTACCCTCCTACACCCCCTCGAGCCCTTCCCCACCTACCTACACCCCCTGTACCCCCAACACCCATTACATCTCCCCGCCTACACTCCTCCTACCCCAACCCCCAATAATTCCCCCCTACCTATTATCCCCCTACCTCAACCCCCCAACACCCAAAGTATCCCCTACCTACACTCTCCCTACCCCCTCCCCTAACGCCCCCTTGAACCCTCCCCCACCTATCTACACTCCCCTACTCCCTCCCTTAACAGACTCCTCCCTAACACTCCCTTCCCGCCTACCTACACTCCTCTCTCTTCCACCAACCACCTAGAACTCTCCCCCACCTACGAACACTCCCCTTACTCCCCCTAAAACCCCCATCTACCTACACTCCCTCTCCCCCTTCCACCAACTCCCCGCATCCCCTCTCCCTTACACGCTTCTCCGCTTTCACCTGTTTTAGCGCTCATTCCCAAGGCTCATAAGGACTACCCGGCGCTTCTTTTTAATTAGATTTTAGACCTAGACGCCTCGGATCCAAAAATTTTCATCCCTTCTGACGTCCACTTGGCTTTGAGATTGATTCCTGGACCTGAGATTTTTTTTTATTTCTTTTTTTTTTTTTTTAGTTTTTTTTCTCTTCCCACTCGTCTTTGTTATGACCCGAAAATTACTGCGTTTTCTATTAACCCTTTCAGCCAGAGGACGTGATTTATATTTCATTCGTTCTGCCTCTATTTTTCATTCAATGTTCGGAGGAACCTTTCGCACTGGAGGGGTACTCTACGGCCTTGATTAATTCCTGAGTAGATTTGTTAGAGGAGAGCAGGAATAAATCGCAAAAAGGCATTATCTGAGTGCTGGGGTTAGTATTTTTGGAGGGGCTGGGTTGTTATGTCTAGGGATTGAGGTCCCTGAGGATGTTTTTGTCTTGGACCGCAATGCACAGTCGTCATCAAAAGTCCGGTCGTCTGTCCTGCCTTTTTCTCCATGCACTTTGGAACTTAGTCTTTTGAATCCACAGCAAACGACACTGATGACAATGATTCTCGAAAAAAGTAAATAAATAAACAAATAAAGTTACTTGGAGTTCTGGAAATTACTCGGGTGAATCTGCAGCAAACGACACTAAGAGAAATATAGTACTTGTAACCTCATCTGAACGTGCACCCGGTTAGTTGCAGGCTGAAGTTGTCCTTCTCATGCAGCTGACCAACACCCTTTGGGGGTTTAGGTAGGGAGCTGAGGGACTTTTGTATAACTAAGCAATGGAGTCGCCCGGTTATATCGGTACCATCACAAAAAGGTGTCCCTTTCCAGCACCAATTGTCACGGTATGTGGCAAAATAAAATCATCCGTCTTCTTGTTTCACTGACGTTACCCGGAAACCTTGTCAAAAGTCTAATTTACAGACTTTCGAGTCAACACACTGATTCTCAAAATCCATGGAGAGAAAGACATGAAAGGTGACTGGGCTATTGCAGTCAGTAGTTCCTTTGTGGTCTATCATTTACAGTTTACACCCTGTTCTAGGTCTTCCTCTTCCTGCTTCTTCCGTCACCTTAGCCTTTATGCACTCTCTTTGTATCTTTCTTCACGTTCTAGGTCGTTCTCCATGCATTCTACGATTACATCTCATCCCTTCCCTGTCCTTGGCTTTCCACTCCTTCCTCCATCACTTTCCATTTGATACTTTTTCTTGTTAATCTTCCATCTTGTTTATGTTCGCCCTTTACACATCCTCCGATCAAATTCATCGCTATAGACACTGCTTACTCTCCATCTTGGTCTCTCTTCTCACTGACTCAACTTCATCCAGTACACACCTTGTTTTCGGCCTTCCTCTCCTTTTTCTCACATCAATTTCGCTTCCTTAGTCACGGTCTTCCCCTCCCATTCTTCCTTGAGGTTCCGTAGACTTTTTAACTCCGCCAAGAAGGTTTATGGTCTTGGCTAGGTAGCTTATCTATTTGTTTGTCTGTTAGAACATTTTGAAGAAACTAATGGATTGAATTGCACCAAGTTTGGAATTATGATTGAGGCGTATCTCAGGAAGAAGTAATTAAATTTGGGGTCGGAAGAAAAAAAGCTTAAGGCCAAAGGGGAGATGGTGCTGACGTGGTGGAGGTATGCACTCTCCGACAACTCTTCTTTGTAAATGAATTGTGAACCGTTGTTTGACAGGACCCAATATTAATCCCATGCAAGGACAGGTGACAATTTGACGAAGTGAAATTTGTTAAGGGAGTCTTTTCTGGTTTTCCACAAGACCCACGACATGGTGTAAAATTCATCCCCGCTAATACCACCGAACCAGTCCTGAATAAAACAGCCACCACTATGCATCCAGTGTGGAGAGTGGGTATTGGCGCCGAAGTGGTGACATGTGAAGGTAGGTGGCACATATGAGGAGTGTCACGTCCATCACCAGGCTGGCAAAACACACACACATACACACACACACACACACACACACACATTTCAGGTGATCATATACTTTGTGTGTGTGTGTGTGTGTGTGTGTGTGTGTGTGTGTGTGTGTGTGTGTGTGTGTGTGTGTGTGTGTGTGTGTGTGTGTGTGTGTGTGTGTGTGTGTGTGTGTGTTCGTCAGGGGCTCAGCGCTCCCCAAGCAATTAGGATTCTTTTACCATGGCCTGAGAAGCGAGGGGTGTGGGGTGGCTGGCTGGCTGATGCTCACTTACTTAATTTTACCCACTCCTCTCATTATGCTCCTTAGATTTGTGCTGTGTGTGTGTGTGTGTGTGTGTGTGTGTGTGTGTGTGTGTGTGTGTGTGTGTGTGTGTGTGTGTGTGTGTGTGTGTGTGTGTGTGTGTGTGTTTCGTTCATATGTACTCTTCTCACTTCATTTTTTCTCATGTACTGGTGTGACTAAAAATCCACCTTTTTCCTGTGTGGGTCGTTCTGACTCTGTTTTTTTCTTTTCTGAATACTTATCGTCCAGTGTCTGCCTCAGTGCCGATAATCCCTTCAAAAAGAGCAACAACACCAACGATAATAGTAATAATAGTAGTAATAATAATAATAAGAAGAAGAAGAAGATGAAGAAGAAGAAGAAGAAGAACAACAACAACAACAACAACAACAACAACAACAACAACAATAATAATAATAATAATAAAGGCTGTAGGCAGTGTAGGAATCTTTGGAACAAGGTGACCTGTTTATTGTTGCAACTTATAGACGATTTTTTTAAACTGAGAAAGCCCACTGGTACGAAAAAAAAAAAAAAAAAAAAAAAAAAAAGGCTATATCTAATTCCTGAAACGCCTAAGTCTCTAAAATTCAATAAAATAGCTGCGAGATGGCAAAAATAAAATAACACGTCATCAGAAGTAAACGGTTAATCTATCTATCTATCTATTGCCAGACGCCTCAATCCCGTTTGGGGTGGCCACAAACAAATCGCCTCCAAGTCGCCCTGTCCCCCGCCATTTCACTCCCCTGCTCCCAACTCACACCCCCCTCTCTCATATACCTCTCCACCCCATCTCTCCATCTCATCCTCGGCCTCCCCCTCCCTCTTTCCCCCTCCACCTCACTCACATACACTCTCTTCGTCAGTCTTTCACCCTCCATCCTCTCCACATGGCCAAACCACCTCAGTGTGTTCCTCATAACGCTTCCTATCACATCCACATCAACACCACAACGCTCCTTTATATCCTCATTCGTCAGCCTGTCTCTCCATGTGACTCCACAGGCTCCTCTTAAATAACTCATTTCCACTGCTCTCACTCTTGACTTGTGTCCTTCCAACAACGTCCAAGCTTCACTTCCGTACATTAGAGTTGGTATCACAATACTGTCATGTAGTAACTTTTTCACTTCCATGCTCACTTCCTTGTTTCTTATCACTGCTTTCAAAGAACCAGCAACCTTTCTTCCCTGCTGTACCCTTTCAAGCACTTCACCCTCCAAACCTCCATCCTTACTCATCACACTACCCAAGTACTTAAACGTACTCACATTTTCCAATTCCTCACCATCCAACCTCGCTGTACATTCACCGACTTCACCTCTCTCAAAGACCATCACTTTACTCTTCCCTACATTCACCTTTAGATTCCGTTTCTTACACACTCTCTCAAACTCATCCACCAAGCCTTGCAGCTCCCCTTCGTCCTCACTCAACAACACAGTATCATCTGCAAACAACAGTACAGGGAGTTTCCAAACACTATCCTTTCTCACCAGGGCCACTCCAACATCCACTACCCTACCTTGTACCGCTTTTATTACCCCATCCATGTACAGATTGAACAACCATGGAGACATGACACATCCTTGTTTCAACCCAACTTTCAAAGAGAAAAATTCAGTTAATAATCAGTTATAATCTACTTTACCCGTCTAAAATTTACACAGAATCTCTTCTTTGTATTGATCATTCCTCCTCAGTATTTTTAACTTTCCCATGACTTTTTTTTTCCTCATTTTTTCTTGCTGCCATTAGACGATTCCATTCGACCGAAAACACATCTCTCGTGGTGAAGGGGTAAATGAAAACTGTATAAGACCCGTCCAGTTCAAAAGATCTTTCCAAAACTGAATCAAATCGTCTGGAGATAACAGTAATAGAATATCAAATCCATTGTTTACTTACAATACTGATTGTTCTCAAAACTGAATCCCTTTGTTCTTGCCTAACCCTCAACCCTTCCCCTAGGTTTGGTATAAAATGATTTATAGTCTGCTGTAGTTGATTTTGCTAAGTCAGCTTTTACCCTAGATCTGTGAGCGTCAGATCTGATATGTTCTTTAAAAAAAAAAAAAAATGTTTACTCACTAACTCAAACCTTTCCACAGTTTCGTTAAAACTGGCTTTTTTTTTTTTTTTTTTAGTTTTGTTGACACACACACACACACACACACACACACACACACACACACACACACACACACACACACACACAAAAGCACGCATGCACGCTCGCGCCGATAACATTATAGCCAGTATCGGTTTGCGAGGGCAGTCGTAATAATTACAATAAAGACGTCACCGATTTGAAGAGGGTAAACCTATCACGTTTTCCACTTTATTTCACCGCTTCTATTTTTTTTTTAATTAATTTATTTTTTTGAGAGTCGTCCTAGCTACACCTATTCTCACTATGGTTTGTCCCGGCTCCACTTTCCATGACTTTTAAATCCTCCTTTTTTTCTTTTTTTTTTTTTCATTATAATGCTTTTCAAATGTTCTGTCACCTTCCCTTTCCGGTCGAACATTTAGTTGCCCCGACTCCCACTTCCACTTGTTTGCTTCCGACCTGTGTCGCAAAAGGTGAGGCTAAGGATTGCAACATGAGCTTGTCTTCTTTCTTGTTGGTGAACACTTTGATATGATTCTTCACTGCGCTCAAACCTTTCATGATTCAGTACCCATTTTCACAGGGTGTATTCTCATGGCCCCTCCCACTCCAATAGAAATTAAAGTCATCCTACCCATTACTTTGTCCCTCACACCCATTCCCTCCCCCCTCCAACACTCGCCCTTGGAGGATAAATAAAAGTTAAAAACCACTGCTCTTAAACCACTCATTCTAAAACACCCATTTTCACCTGGCATATCTATCTGCCCCAGCCCCACAGCCCACTAACATTCCAGCCCAGCCCATCCCTCCCATTCCAGCCCATCCCACCCATTCCCCTGCACACCACACCTACTGCTTTACCACCCATGACAGCTTGATGACGCGACGCAGGCCACACCATCGACTAATACGCTTGTTCCTCTGATTTCACTTGGTTCATCCTTTCATCTCTCTTCATACTTCCATTCCACTCTCCCTGATACTCCCATTCCTGTCTCTTTTCACTCTTACCTCTTATTTCCACTTAATTCCACCCTTTTTTTTTTTCCTCCTTACTTCAATCTTTTCCACTTTCGCTCCACAGTCTTTTTCATTTTTACCTCATAATTCCACTTACTCCCACTACTGTTGCTCTTACTCTTCCACTTACTCTCATTACTGTTACACTTCCACTTACTCCCACTACTGTTACTCTCACTCTTTCACCTACGCACTTCCATCATTTCACTCTTCCCTCCTTCCAACACTTCACTTTTGCTTCCATTCTCTTCTTCCCTTCCACTTTCCTTCTTACTACATTTCCACTCCTCTCGTTACTCCCACTCTTTTCAATTTTTCCTCCTACTCTTTCCTCCACTCTTCCTTGTATAATTTTTTTGTGTTTTTACCTCTTGCACTTCTCTTCCTCCATGGGAATGAAATCTTTTTTTCCATCACTATGCTCTTCTTCTTTCTTCCTCCTCTTGCTTCTATCCTCCTCCTCTTCATTCTATTCCTTCTCTTCTCCTGTTTTCTCTCTGTCCTCTCAATTCCCTCATATTCTTACCTGTTTCTTCATCCTCTTCCTTCTTTCTTCCTTCTCTCTTTCCCATCCTCTACTCTTTCTGTTCCCTTATCTCTTTTCTATCCTTTCTTTCATCTTCCTCTTCCTTCTCTCCTCTCTTTCTTTTCTACTTCCTACTCCCTTCCTTCTTTTCTTTCTCTCCCTTTCTCACCTCCTTTTCCTTCCCATCTCCCTTTCTTCCATTCCCCCCTCATACTCTCTTTCTTCTCTTCTCTCTTCCTACTCTTTTCCTTCCCTCTCTTCCTTCTCTTTTCCTTCTCTTTCTTCCTTCTCTCTTCCTTCTCTTTTCCTTCTCTTTTCCTTCTCTCTCTTCCTTCTCTTTTCCTTCTCTCTCTTCCTTCTCTTTTCCTTCTCTCTCTTCCTTCACTTTTCCTTCTTTCTCTTCCTTCTCTTTTCCTTCTCTCCTTTCCTCCCGTTTATCACACGTTCACTGGGCCGTTCCTTCCCAAGAGGCGAGTGTAATATATTTAGTTCTCGGGCTCCCTCTCCTTCCCCTCCTTCCTTCCCTCCCTCCCTCCTTCCCTCCCTCTTAATTTTAGCTGGTCATCGTAATATTCGCGTTCTTTGTTCTTCTCCTTCTCCTCCTCCTTTGTTCACTCGCGTCTGTTCTTCCCTTTGTGTTAGTTTTAATCTTCGTCTCCTCCCTCCTCCTCTGTCTTTCTTTCGTCTCTCTCTCTCTCTCTCTCTCTCTCTCTCTCTCTCTCTCTCTCTCTCTCTCATATATTTAATTTGTTTATCTATCAATCTATCCATCAAACTATGTATCTCTCTCTCTCTCTCTCTCTCTCTCTCTCTCTCTCTCTCTCTCTCTCTCTCTCTATCTATCTATCTATCTATCTATCTATCTATCTATCTATCTATCTATTTATCTGTATCATATATTTAATTTCTCTCTCTCTCTCTCTCTCTCTCTCTCTCTCATATATTTAATTTGTTTATCTATCAATCTATCCATCAAACTATGTATCTCTCTCTCTCTCTCTCTCTCTCTCTCTCTCTCTCTCTCTCTCTATCTATCTATCTATCTATCTATCTATCTATTTATCTGTATCATATATTTAATTTCTCTCTCTCTCTCTCTCTCTCTCTCTCTCTCTTACTCTCTCTTATCTTTATCGCCTGCTCTTCTTCCCATCTCCCTCTTACCTTAGTTTTCTGGGCCAGACAATGAGAATAATTAAGCTGATTTTTACACAGGTGACGGAAGTGCAAAATAAGACTGGGTTGGGCAATTATTGTGTGAGCAGAATCTCTCTCTCTCTCTCTCTCTCTCTCTCTCTCTCTCTCTCTCTCTCTCTCCGGCCAGCCCTTCCATTATCAGCCAAAATTTAATAGGAACACAAAATCATAAACTTCTCATCAGCATCAGGGCAGGTAAAAGTGTCATTATTTTTGCTGTGTATTTATAAGCTTTTCATTACAGCTGATCAGTTTCCCTTTTTCTTTCACCTCTTCAATCTCATCACTTGTTCCATTTTATTCCTGTGATTTTCAGACGATTTTATTTTAATCTTGGAAAGCGTCTTGTTTTGGAGGGGTTGCTGAAGGTTAAATCTCGCCCCTCCAGTTCGAAAAATCCCTCTGGAGTAGAATCGTTTGTAGGTCGTTAGAAAACAAAATCTATTGGACAGAAGGGGTTAACATCTAGGACTTGAGCTTTTAAAACAACAAATTCAAAGGGTGGAAATACTTGACACATGAGAACAGAGACAACCTGAGGAAAACAAACATAAGACAACAGAGAAAAATGAAAATAGGGGAAAATACGAGGTCAGAAAATGCCGAGAATATCGTAAACCAGAAACAAGATGAGGAAAAAAAAAAAAACATAAGAAAACAGAGAACGAAATGAAAAACAAACACAAGAAAATAAAGTGAAATAAGAAAAGATAGAAAATTACGATATCAAGAAAATGCCGAGATTATCGTAGCCCCTTCACTACGAGGACGTCTCCTAAGATGAATTACTAATCTTCCGTCGATCTTAAGATTTAGAGATGACGTTTTTGTGATGAAGTACGTAAGTTCTAAGTGGTACAGAATAGTAGTGGCCCAGTGTAAACCCTTTCAGTACGATGGCATACTTATCTCCTTCGTGCCTCCAGTCTCGTCGGTAAAGGAAGCTCCCTAACACTTCTTCCTAAGCGGTTTATTTTACTTATTACACCTTGCCATCCTCTTCTTACGATGACATATTTATCTCCTTTCTACCTTCAGACGGTTTTATTCTCGTCGGTAAAGGAAGCTCCCTAACACTTCTTCCTAAGCGATTTATTTTGCTTATTACACCTTGCTATTCTCTTCTGTGATCTCTAAATCATTCTAATATCACCATACTCTAATATAAATAACACAAATTTATAGTAACCGCCCCTATCCAAAAATAAACCGCTAAGGATGAGGTGCTAGGGAGCGTCTGTATATGTGACCAGAATATGGACCTAGATCTTTGCCAATGAGGGGGTTAGTGAAGGCTGTGACTAACCCCTCTTGTCCTAAAGCTCTCCTAAAATGAATATAATCTTTTATTTTTCTTTAATGCAGGCAACAAGGAACCAAAGGCCAGACGCCCGCAAGATTCCCCCCCCCTCAAAAAAAAAAAAAAAAAGTTAACAGAGAGCCAGATTCAAGAAGTAGTCGAGTAAAATTTGGAATATCTTTGTAGTGAAGTAATGAAGTTTTTATTCCTATTACATTCTTTTTTTTATTTCTGCTTCTTTAAGACGATTTTTTTCAGTATAGAGGTCGCTGTGAAGAAGGGTCTACTGAGTCCAAGAAAATCGTCTGTGAATAGCAAGAAGAAATAATAAGAATAAAAGGAACACCACCACATGAGGATTATTTTTACCTTCTCCACTATGAAAAAAATCCCAAGCCAAGTAGTTCTTTTGGAGGCTGAAAGAAGAAAGCTCAAAACGCGTAAATCCCAAGGTCTAAAAAATAAAGACCTTGATAAATCCACTGCTTGAGGGGTCTCGCGTTAAGCTGAATCAAGTCGTCTATAGTCAGCTTATTTTCGTCTGGCAAAAATCTATAACCCCTTTCAGCTTAGTCCATGGTCAGGTGTGGTTAGATTGAAACACTGATTCGACTAGTAACTAAGGAGACTCATTTGTACCGCATAACCACGTTTCATCGAATTTCACGTCATAGTGTTAACAAAAATGGGTCTAATTCTGTTCAGGGACAACATCCAGCTGTGAATAGGTTACTGAAGGCTGAATCTACCTCTTACATGAGTTCCAAAAGACTCGCCTAAACAGAATAATACATTGAGAGAGAGAGAGAGAGAGAGAGAGAGAGAGAGAAAGAGAGAGAGAGAGAGAGAGAAAGAGAGAGAGAGACTGGTACTGAAGAGGTGGCGGTAAAGTAATGAAGGTGTGGACAGGCATTATTGAGCGTGACTGTACACACCAGGTACGCTTTCCATGCTGGCGTTTGGATCGATACGCCACACCACACGAACCAGACAGCAACAGCACACAGATCCTAGACACTAACAGCAGCACACACCCGCACACAAGAGACAGACAGCAGCAACACACAACATACAGAAATTAACAAAACACAGTAACACACCACAGACAATAACAGTGCACAGACTCATGGCTTTAATATCGCAACAGAGACCCAAGGCTGTACCACCACACACTCGCATACATGAAGCTAGTAACAACTCTCTGTCTGTCTGTCTGTCTGTCTCTCTCTCTCTCTCTCTCTCTCTCTCTCTCTCTCTCTCTCTCTCTCTCTCTCTCTCTCTCTCTATGTAATTACAACATATAAAGCCATATTCTCGTTGGCTGTAAACATTATGTAACACAATTTCCTCAGTGATATAATTTGCACATGACGTCCTCTTTTCTTGTAGCATGTTATTTTACTGTGTCGATATTAGTATAAAAAATACCAATGTTTGTTATGCAAATGAATCCCTAAAGGAGAGGTATTACAAAGTCCCTTACCCCTTACGGCCAAGGAACACCACACACACACACACACACACACACAGACCCGTTACCTGAGGCCGTGCGAGACAAATGCTGCCGGAAAACAAGCGATTGCAGCTTCCTTATCTTAAAGCTTGCCACTGAACCCCTGCAGGGCATTAGCAACAACAAAAGACACGAAACGGTACCTCCACACAGAAAGTAACATCATGCCGTCA
The DNA here is from genome assembly GCF_032717465.1 of Coenobita brevimanus. Classification (NCBI taxonomy): domain Eukaryota; kingdom Metazoa; phylum Arthropoda; class Malacostraca; order Decapoda; family Coenobitidae; genus Coenobita; species Coenobita brevimanus. The sequence continues at coordinate 3,762,049 of NC_137064.1, forward strand.
TAAACCAGTAACACCACACTGACAGACACACCACACAGTAACACCAGACAAAGCCACAAGAGAGTAGCAACAAGAAACAGACTCAAGGCAGTTAATACCACGCAGACAGTAACAACTCACACACACAAGACAGTAATTGAAACATGCAGGCTTGTAGTTACCTTTTTTGATTTGATAATGTTTCGTTAATTCTGTTTTAACTGTAATTACATGAGTACAATTAGCTTAGGAAAGAGGGAGATCACTGCTTTTATAAGGGGAGAATATCACAAGCCTGGGGATATGCGAGTAGGAGGAAGAGGATGTGAAAGAGATGTCATGTGTGTCGGTGTGCATATGGTAGGGTGTGTGAAGGTGCAAATGTGTGTATGCGTGTGTGTGGAGTACGTGCGTGTGTGCGAGCAGTACCATAATGAAACACTTCTCAGTTCACATCCGGCCAGCGGTCCATCCTCTCCCCATACATACATCCTTGCTCTCTTCCTCCCCTTCTTCCCTCCCCCCACCTCTCCCTTTCTCCTCCTCACCCTTCTACCTCCTCCCTTACCTTTCCCTTCGACCCCATTACCCTTTCCTCACTCTCATTCCTCCTCCATCCTCCCTTCATCCTTCTCTTCCTTTCACCTCCCTTACTCCGCCTCCTATCAACTCTCTCACTCCTTCCCCATCCCTTTTTTTCCTCCCCAACTATCCAGTCCCTCTTCTCTTTCTCCTCCTGTGCCCTTCCTCTTCATCCCCATCCATTCCCTCATCTTCATCTCCCACTTCGCCCTCCTCTTCCCTTTTCCTCTCCTTTCTGTCCTTCTTCTCCTCCTCTTCATTTCTCTCTCGTCTCACATAATCTTCCCTCATCCCCTACTCTTCTTTCCTCATTGCTTCCCACCCCCTACCCTTCCACCCCTTCCTTTCCCCCATCTCTCATTTTCACATCCCTTCTCTCGTCTCGCTCTCATCCTTTGCTGTTTACTTACCTCCTCTCTTTCTCCCTCTTTCTCCCTCTTACTCTCCATCCTCATTTTCCTTCTCTTCCTCCCTAATACTCTCCCTATCTCTTCCTATTCTCCTCTCTCAATTCTCCTCTCTTGATCACCTCTTTCCCATCACATCCAGCTTCTTAACCCTCTGGCTACTAAGAGTTTAACGGAGATGAATAAAACTGTCAATCGATAAGTGAAATTAAATAATCTGTTCTCGGTTCTTGGTCACAGAGTTAATTGAGGTAGTTTTTTTTTTTCTCTCTCTCTCTCTCTCTGCCACTGTGCTTATTTCTGGGCTTAAGGAATTCGTCTGACGTTATCCGGTTTAAGTGTAAGAAAACTTGCCCATCGCATCTAAAGGCTTGATTCCCTGAGTGTATCCCATCGTGTGCTTTCCCATCACTGTCCCCTTTCCAAACAGATACTGCTCTTTCCCCCTCCCTCATCGCCTCTCCTCACGGCTTCACCTACGCCTCACCTCTCCCTCGTTCCCTGTTACACTATCCTCACATCTTCCATCATGTCCCTCATTCTGTAATAAACCCTTGATTCTCCCTACCCCGGTGCTGTCTTCCTAACCCTGTTTTCTCCCTACCCGCTACCTGACTCTTGAGCCCTCCTCTCCCTTTCCCTCACGCCCTTTTCTCCCTTCTTTCCCCCTTATCCCATTTCTCTCCACGCACCCCTCTTGTACCCCCTACCCACATATGTTGTCTCGCCACTCTTTCTATCCCTTCACACCTATGCCACACTTACGCACACCTCTCCCCCCCTCCCCTCGTCCCCCATCCTCCTATCTCACCCTCCTCCAGCCGCTCTTCCATCCCCCTATATGTACACACACACACACAGACAAACACACACACACATACACAGACACAGACACACACACATACACAAACACACACACTCACACACACACACACACACACACATTTTATATATATATATATATATTATAAACATATATATATAGATAGATAGATAGATAGACACATCGACAGATAGACATATAGATATATATATGATTATAATGTCTCTGTCATATGTATTTCATATACTCTATTCCTACCTTCTCCTCCTTCTCTTTGCATCCTCCCCTTCTCCTGTGTTTTGCCCCAGTTTCCTTCCCCATCCTTCTTTCCTCCCCCTCTCCCTGTTTCTTCTCTCTCGCCTCTTCCTCCCCCACTGCTTCCTCCCCCTCTCCCAGCCTTCCCTGTTGCTCAGTTTCATCCCTCTTCCTGCTCTCTCTCTCCCTCCCGTCTCTCCTTCCCTCCCTGTCCCTCCCCCCTGCGGAAACCATTGCCATCTCTATTTCCGTCTACAAATAAATAAACCATAATTACCTGCATTACCAGCTAGTAATGCCTTCATCCGCACACAGACGCGATGCAGGGGAACGCTTTTTTTGTCTTTCTTTCATCGCAGTCTTCCCCCTTCCTCTCACGATTCTCCTCCAGGGGACAACAATTCTTTTTTAAGACATATATTTTTCTCATTTTCCTCTCCTCACCTCCGCCTGTAACCCATTGACAAGAGGCGAGAAGATTCCAAAATTTATAGGCAGGGTACTTGGAAATTTATGACATGGGGTGACGGATGATTGGGAAGTTAATTTTTTGGTCGGTAATTTCTTTGCGTGTCAAAAATTGTAAGATTGGGTTTCGCAGTCTTGTCGTACCCGCGTCCAGGTGAGAGTGCTGTTGGAGGGTGTGGGTGTGGGTGTAGGGTGTTGGTGAGAGTGTGGAATGGGGGTGGGATGAGGTACGCGTTCGAAGGTGTATTGTGGTGGTGTTAGTTGGCTTTGGGTGTGAGGAGAAGGTGGAGTAGGGTGTGAATTTCTGTGAGTGTAGGACTGGGGTGTATACTGCTTTAGGTGGTGTGGGTGTTAGCTGCATGCAGGGTCTGGTGTGTTGCTGTGGAATGCATGTACAGTATGTTGATAGAGGTGGAGAAAAGTGTGTGCCGGAGTAGGTTCTGTGGCTATGTGGGCTGACGTGAGGTGTGGTGGGCTAAGGATGTGGTGGGGTGGAGTATATACTAATGAAGGGGAAGTGGGGTGTACGTTGATGAAGGTGGTGTGGATGTTGGGTGTTGGTGTGAAGTGTATGTTAGTGTAGGTGGAGTTGTGTATGTTGGAACAGGTTGAGTGAAGTGTATGTTGATGTAGGTGGGTGTATATTGGTGCAGGTGGAGTTCAGTATGTTGGTTGGTCTGGTATGTTGGTGCAATGTGTCGATTTGGGATGTGATGGAGTGTGGAATGTAGTGGATATACTGGTGTAGATTTGATCTGGGATGTGATGGAGTGTGGAGTGTAGTAAATGGTGGTGTGGGTTGATGAGGGTGAGATAATATGGTTGTATAACGCAGGAAAAGTTGGCAAGGAGGCGGGAGGGGTACACGTGGTATGGGGTATAGCTCTGAGTTAGTATAGTGGTGTTGGATAGGTAGATTCAGCTGCGAAATAGAAGTGAGTCAGTATTTCCAGTGGTGAGGCAGCGAAGAGTCAGCAGCAACTATAAGAAGTGGAGGTGGAGCTCGTGTGTGGTGGAATAAGCGAATGGCAGTGGTGGAACAGTGGAACCAGGGTGGAATGGTGGGTGAGTGAGATAATAGATGCAGTAATGGAGTATTTATGGGTCACTGAATGCAGGGGTGAATCATTTACTGAAGCGATGAGTCATGAAAAATGGCCTCTCTCTCTCTCTCTCTCTCTCTCTCTCAAGTTTCTTTTAATACTAAGGCCAGATCACTGAGAACCTACCATGGGGACTGTGTGATCTGCGTATATACGGAACTCTCTCTCCCTCTCCCTCCACCCAGCACCCCTCTCTCTCTCTCTCTCTCTCTCTCTCTCTCTCTCTCTCTCTCTCTCCCTCCCCTTCCCTCCACCCCCAGCCTCTCTCTCTCTCTCCCTCAGTGGTGGGCAACAGGAGGGGGGAGGCGGTAGTCTAGCTCGGTAATCACACATCACTAGATTACGCCACTCATCCTGCACGATAGATCCTTCCTGTGCTCGTCTAACTATTAATTGTTATTACCTGCAAATGGGGGCGGCGGTGGGCAGGAAGCAATAGGGTGTAATGCATGCAAATCCGACCACAAATTGAATACGAGTTGGACGGGAGAGGAGAGCACATTCGGCGTGGGACTGTCATTACGGCCCTCTGTATATCAAGTTTGTAATTGCATAATAATTCGGCTCGAGAAACAAGTAGATCATATGGAAAGTTAAAATGAGTACTGTTTTTTTGTCTGTCAAGGCGTTACAGCTCAATTACATCCACCCGACCCGTAAGCACCACTTCTCAGGGCCGTCTTGTGGGTTAAGACTTCACGGTTGGAGTTATTATGGCCTTATATTTGAGGGTAGAGAGACAGGTAAATGCAGGTTACGTATTTGCAGATGTAGCTTTCATATTTGCAGTTCCATTCTTTCATCTCACGGTTCTTCTATCTGTAGCAGTGTCACTTTTCCTTCTCCCTACAATTCTCAGTTTTTGCAGTACCTTTTTCATCTCCCTGTATATTACCGCTATGCTGCTTCTTCCGTCTCATTTTTCTCTAATTTGCAGTTCTGTTCCCCATCCTATGGTTTTCAACCCTCTTCTTCCGGGGACAACTCTATCATTTTAATCCAGTTCACTCCACATCATTTCATTCAGTTGAGGGTGAGTCACAGGAGATAAGAATAAAACTACTGTCACCATTAACCCACTCATGGTCCAGACAACTTCAGTATTCGATTTCAGATAACGTCAAATAGTTTTATTCAGCTGAGAGAAGAGACTAGGAGCCTGGGAGTGTTAATATTTGCATCATACTATTATTTTTCCTACTTTTCCTTCTCCGTACACTTCTTTCATCAACACAGTCACTCCCTTCCATCTCATACTTACCTTATTGTGGCCCAGTTCCGTCTAACACTTCTCTCTGTAGTTCCATCCTCCCAGCTTACTATCTTGTATCTGAAGAATAATAAAATCTAAGCATCAGTTTATTTATATTGTTTCAAAACCGCCTCGAAACCTAACTAATCCTTTATTACGACGGCGTAGTTTTCTTTTGACTCAGGCTATCACTAAATTATTTTATCTCTATATGGAAATGCCTTTACTTGTGAAAGGGGTTCATGAGGGCTAAATCTAAACACCTTCACCTCGAAACTTCTCCCTTTGAGTAGAATAAAATTGACAGAAAAACAGCAAGAGCATAAGCACTACGCCATTGTTATTACGAAGAAGTTAAATCAAGAGAGACAGTACCATATTTTCCCCTTTGCTTATGATTATCTTATTTGTACTGTTGCTTCCATCTAACAGCGTCTTGTTATACTGTCAGTTCCACCTCGACATTCTTCACTCTCACAGTTCTCTTATTTGTGCCACCACTTCGCTTCATAAATCATTTTTAATATATACTACTTTTCCTTCCCAAAAGCTTCCTACTCGTAACGTAACATCCACCATCCAGTCCTTTTTACCATCATCAGGAGCATAAGAGTCCTGGATAAGCAACTCAGTCCCGGTATTTAAGACGAGAATGAGCGGCTTCCCTCTTCCCTGAATGGCATTATGTGAACAACAAACCCCAACCTTTCCTCAGGTACAAACCCTGACTGGCTCAATCCGGTTGGAGCGCCTCTACCCACTAGACCACCAGGTGTTATTTGGTTATATGGTTACCACCCAACTTAGCAAATAACATCTTGGTTTACGGGGAATCATTCTGCATGTCACTCATTGCAGTCACTCGAAGAAAGTACTACATCGAGTGAATGGATAGTGGGCGCCCTCAATTACCACAGAAAGTACCGTATATAAAAACAAAATCGTATCTACTTTCCGAATAAGGTAAAACAAATTACTGTCCGAGGAACCGATGCTGGAATGAAGTAGAAACGAATGACATGACACTGGAAAAATAATCTTCCCTCCAAATGAACACAAAACAGCAAACCTTAGCAACAGAGAGAAGAGGAAAAGAAGCCAACATACGACTCATGCACCTCTACCACCTTCACACACCACAAATATCACACTCAACACACACAGGCACACGCACATACACAAATAAACAAACTAAAACACACACACACACACACACACACACACACACACACACACACATTTACATAAAGTGCCAAAGCACACTCAGTTCTACTCGTCCAGTTGGGGACAATAATATAACTCCAATTTTTAATCTAACATTTATAAACCCTACAAAGTTTTCTGAGAAGTTGTTTAGATGCCAAAGACTGCATTACCTGGTTTTCGAAATTCATCACTGTCTCGCTATTTATCGTACTGAAGTGGATCGATATATATGTCCCAAACAGCATGTACATATGCTTTCAAAATGAGAATAAGAGAGACGGCAGAGGAGGAAGCCAGTGTCCAGACAGCCGACCAACCCCCTCAGGCATACCGTCCAGCCAGACCCACAATTCCCAGCTCAACCAGTGACAGACCCAACCCACAATCACACACAATTTGTCACATGGAATTTGCGGTATTAATTTCAGCTTCTGTCTTGTAGTTTCCCGCGTAATGACCAGAGAGTTCGAGGCGGGGTGATTATTTCGATGTTTCTCACGGCGTAATATGTCTGCCAGGGAGATATTAACCTTTTCCCAACGATGACGAATTTTGTAGTCTCCTTGTTAATACAGACTGCTAGATCACCAGGGGCTCTGTACGTACTTGGGTGTTTTTCAGGCTAACAATAGACAACTATATTTTTTATCTCGGTTGTCAGTATTAAGACGTAAATGATTTCTGGCTGGGTATAACGACGTTCCTATAACACATAAGACAGACATGCATTTATACGAGTAGATGCGTGCAAGGATACACACATCAGAATAAACACACGCGCTCACACAAGAACATTACACACAAGTAGAAAGATCAAAACACACACACACACACACACACAGCATTAACTCATCTTGTTGTGTTCTACTTTACTATGTCTTAGCCCTTCAACCCCAAACTCCACTCCACCCCACCAAACCATTACCCCTCCCTCCCTACCTAACCCTAACCCCTCCCTTAACACCCAACCCTATCCCATCCTTCCATACGCAACTCCTCCCTCCCTACCTAACCCTACCCCCTCCCTTAACACCCAACCCTATCCCATCCTTCCATACGCAACTCCATCCCCTCCCCCCCCCCAACCCTGTTCCCTCCGTCGCCACCCAAATCTAGCCCTCTCTCCCCCACTCAGCCCTATCCCTCTCTCCCCAAACAACCCAGTCGCTCCCATGTAAAAGGGGGAGTAGGGGAAGTAGGGGAAGGCACTGCATTTGAGGGAAGAGGGGTCCACTCCACCCAATCCTGCTCCTCCCCACCCATCTACATTCCCACCCCACCCCCAAATCCACTCCAACCCCCCTCTTGGTGCTTCCGACGATGGAGTTAATTGGCGATAATTCTGGCCCCACATTACCGCCGCGGGAGTCCCTGTACCAGCCCCATTACCACGACGCTAAGTGTTGGTGGGGGTGTTCTTACTACTACCTTGAATTCCCCTTCCTCACCCCTTTCTGCCCACTCCCTCACCCCAGATGCATTGACTCCCCCATCATCGGTCACCCCTTCCAACCCTCAGATGCTTTAACTCTCTACCCCCTCTCCCTTAGCCCGTTTCTTAGATGCTTTGGCTCTTCTTTTTTGCCCCCCTTGGATGCAGTGACTCATCCCCCACAACTCTTATTACCCATCCCCCTCACCCATCCTTCCCTCAGATCCAGTGATTCCCCTCCCCCTGACCCATCCTTCCTTCAGATCCAGTGATTCCCCTCCCCCTGACCCATCCTTCCCTCCGATGCAGTAACCCCCTCCCCCTCGCCCCTTAGCAGCAGTGAAAGCCTGTGAATTGAAGGGCGGAGTGTCTTTATGCTGAGGAGTGAGATGGCGTGATGGACTGCAATGACATGGAGGGCTGAAGCTCAGGTATTTAACCCTCAAGCCACTCCTAACCTGAATAAAGCTGTCCAGTGTCGGGATGCCGGTAGTGTACTGGTTAGCACAGCCAGATCGCAACTGCAAGAACCCGAGCTCGATTTATATTTCTTTACACATTATCAGATGTAGTGTGTTTGTGTTATGGTTTCTCCTGGGAAAGAAAATGAAGGTTTAGGAAAGATGCCTATCGACTGCGCGTGTGCTTTAGGCCCGATTTCTGGTCGGTTAAGGAAGCTCCCTAACACCTTTTCCTATGCAACTTATTTTGCTTATTACACCTCACCGTCCTTCCCCGTGTTACAAAAATCACTCTAACGTCACCTTTCTCTGCCTAGGTAACGTGCTAAAGGATATTAACCAGCCATATCCAAAAATAAATCGCTAAGGAAGAGGTGCTAGGGAGCCTTCTTAACTGACGAGAATACAGGCGTAACACATTCAAATTTCAGTCATAATCTTCCCCAAGAATACGGTCCGTTGTAGTCGTTTTAAATTCGCGATCGTAATACTTGGTGAGGAGAACAACGGGGAAACAGACTTTGCCCCGGAGTCTGACCGGTCCAAGAACTCGCCTGTGGGATGAAGCTAAGACATTTCGACCTTCCCTTCCCTCTCCCCCCCTCCTCCACCGCATTCACATACACTCTCCTCGTTAGTTTCTCGCACTCCATACTTCTAATTTTGTGTTTTCCTTCTTGTTTCTCGCCGCTACACATCTCACTTACAGTTGTGTGAAGAGGGTAACGATGGCGATGTCGATGGTGATGATAGTGATGTTAATGATGACGGGGACAATGAATATGATGGAAGTTATAATGATGGCTAATTAGATGATGAATATAATGATGATGATGAGGCAGATTTACTTTCATAACTTCCTGACACAAGATGGTTTGGTCCGGGTGGGGGTGTTTAGCACGAGGGAGGGGAATAGGGGAGGGAGGATGGATGACTATGGTCGTACCATTCTAAAGTGGCGGTTTGGGTGGGGCACGAACCTCTGTACAGTGTTGCCACGTTTTCCATTCTCGCGATGCCTCTCTCTCTCTCTCTCTCTCTCTCTCTCTCTCTCTCTCTCTCTCTGTGGGACTCTGCCGGGAAACCCTAGGGAATTTTCTTTCTTCCTTATGTCATTATAAACTTTTGCTTTCATTTCTTGATTGTTGTTGCGCCAGATTATTCTTGTTTTTTAATGAACGCTTTTTCATTCAATCATTCTCGCCCTCCTTCCTTCCCTCCCTTCATCTTTCCCTCAGCTTGACAATGCACTCAACACTGCCCCTTGCCTGCCTTCTGTCTCTCTCTCTCTCTCTCTCTCTCTCTCTCTCTCTCTCTCTCTCTCTCTCTCTCTCTCTCTCTCTCTCCTGGGGGAGATGTGCGTCAATTTTGTTTCTTTTATGAGTGACTTATAAACTTGTGCTTTCATTTTTTTTTTTATTATATCTAATTATGTTTAAAAATGTTATTGTTTTACATATGGCGCCAGATGACCTCGTTGTTGTGGCGCCATGATTTGTTTTCATTCAATCACTCTCTCCCTCCTTCCTTCTCTCCCTTCCTCCATCTCTCACTCAGCTGCACTCAACACTGCCCCTGGTCTGCCTCCCCCCCCCTCTCTCTCTCGTCTGTGGTATTTTAGGATACATTTTGGTTATTTTCTTTTACGTTATAATGTACATATTGTAAATTTGATTTTATTTCCACACCACCCAGGAGGTTAAAGTCTTGGCGCGTTTTTTTTAAGAGGTGTTCCCAAACAGGCCTATTAATCATCTATCCCTCACAGATGACCAGGTGGGACTGGGTGTGTGTGAGTGTTGCCGCTCACGAGGGTTTAGTGTATATATTTTTTTTACTAAGAAATTGGCATATATTTGCATATATTCCTGCACATTATCTTATAATCATAATTGTGACATTATTACCAACCCCAGAAAGACGGTAACAGCCAATAAAAGTGAATAATTTTTTTAAGCAACACTGTAAAATAATTATGCCACGTTTCTGTATTGTCGTATAAATATTTTACGCATAATCAGTTTACTGTTCTTTCATATATTATAATACACACGTTACCATTATATTCTTATGTGTTTATCTTACTGTGATGCCTATTACATATATCAGAGCCGTTCACATAGCGGGTATGGAACACGTGGCACCACTGTACAAAGGTTCGTGCCCCACCCAAACCGCCACTTAAGATTGGTACCACCATAGGAGGGGGAGAGAGAGAGAGAGAGAGAGAGAGAATCAGCAAAACTAAACCCACAAAACATCAGATTCAAAAGCCAAACAACAGTATCTCAATCATATTATTCTTCTTAAATTGTGGGACTGACGCCGGAAAACCAAAGTCCATTTTCTTTTTCCTTCTTCATTTTAAGGACGAACTTCATATTTTTCATATCACTAGATTTTTAAGCAAGGTTGGACAGACTTTCTTTTTTTCCGAACTTAATGAACGCTTTCGTGCATCTAAAACTACAAACTCTACCCACTAAGCTTCCATCACCGTAATACTTTGCGAGGTGCAGACTCTTCATCTCAATTTGTGTTTATACAGTATGACCCTTTTCTCAAGATGGCCAATAAAGAGACGGAAGGAAGTCATTCTCTCTCTCTCTCTCTCTCTCTCTCAACCACGACTGTTTCACGTCATTATCGCCTTGTTGGCTGAGTTGATGTCCCGTCCTATTTTCTCGTCTCTGTCATTTACTCCCGCTGCCAGGTGTTCATAACTTATATCCATCATCACAGTGTACGAAATATTATACAGTGATAATAGGTACGTAATAATATACACATGCGCCTGGAGGTTTAGTGGTTAGAATGCACCGGTCCGAGTGACAGCCTTGCCAAACGTGTGGGTTTGAGATGACTGGTGTTTTTATTTTATTTTATTTTTTGATCATACTGTGCCACCAAGGGCTTAAGGAGGTCTCTCATCTTTAACTGTGCTGGGCTATGGAAACCTAGCCTAGGGTCGTTAAGCTTCAAAAGAGGTAATAAGGTAGTTTGTTGATTTTAAAGGCCGACTACCTCGTTAGGTCTGTATCGTCTGTATATCTGGGTGACTGCAGTACTCACTCTCTCTCTCTCTCTCTCTCTCTCTCTCTCTCTCTCTCTCTCTCTCTCTCTCTCTCTCTCTCAGGCTCCGGAATCCAGCCTTCTTTCCACTGTAATTTATTCCACTCCATTCTCTCTGTGTACGAGCATTTTGCCAGCTTACGTTTACCGCAAGTACACACACACATATAAACCCCTTCTTTATGTGGCTTGTTTTTGTTCCCCTGGCATTGTACGAGCTAGCTGTACAAAAAGCAGCGCTATAACAGATAATAGGTGGGCGTGGAGTTGGCTTGAGGGTGATGGAGTGTTGACCTACCCACGATTCCTCCCTTAGCTCATGGAATATCTCAATTAACTGTTTTCCGTAGAGGGCTCTGTACCTAGCCTAACTTTTCCTTCCATGGCTCACCTTTGCCACCCTCTCCCCCTCTGTCCTACCCATCTGTACGTCTCTAGCTCCCCTTCTAGCCCTTCCACTCCTATCTTCCTCTCATTCTCTCCTGTCCATTTCTCACACCCTCTCCTCCTCGTCTCTACCTGCATCGCCTCTTACTTGCCCACCTCTACCCTCTCTTATTGGTTAATCTCTATCGTCTTTATCCTCTTCTCCTACCTACCTCTACCCTCTTTTCCTCCCTACCTCATCGCCTCCCCCTTCCTACTTCTCCCCGATCTCCTTCAACTTCTTTTTCTGTCTTCCTTCCTCCCCTGCCCACTTCTGCCCCTTCCTCCCGCGCCCACCTGCACTCCCTCCCCCTCCCCTGCACACCACTTTCCTCTTCTCTTTCCTCTCCCCTACCCACCTCTCCTTCCTCCCCTCCTTCCTTCCTACTTTGCATCTCTGCGCTATCTTCTCGCTTTTCCGTTTCCAAACTGTGGCCTGAGAAGTAGCGCTGGGCTGAAAGTAATACGAGTACAGATAAGAAACTAGCCAATGAGCCACGCGTACACCATGATAACTCGCCTCACATGCCTTAGAATACTCATACTCAAGTAACTGAAAGCGCATAGAACCCCTCTTGTTTTTCCTATTTAGTCACTGACTCAGATTTTGCTGGGTCACTGGAAAAGGAAACGGGCGCTGACTATAATGACTCGCTTCTCATTTATTTCCCTAAATAATCGTAAAGTCAGACTGGTGAGTCACTAACCATGCTTAGACTATGCGTAGACTATAATGACACGCTTCGTGGGGTTGTAATGCGCGAACCCACCTACTTGAATGGAAGTAGGATCGCTTGTTTCTGCGTTCATTTGTACAGCCATAAATTCAGTATACGAAAAAGAAAAAAAATGTATTTCTCCCAGATACCAAGCCACACCTCATTCACAGTTATGTCGCGTTATATTTTTTCTCGTTTCATAAAGATGACACAGTATTTTCATATGCCTGCGATCTGAATGAGGTGACGTGCAGATAAATGAAACTGTCTTGCGTCTTGTTTACCAATTTCCACTGAACTGTGGAAACACTACTGTGAACGGGACAGACTCGGCCTTACTGCGGAACTCAAAGGAGTGCATGAGTGAAACGCAGACTAGTGCATGGTTAAAGCGTTCCGTTACGCTGTTGGATTACTGTTGTGGTACCGTAATGACAGCTTTCCTACGGGACACACTGGATCTCATAAATGACACCCCACCTTATGCACGGCGTACAGTTAAAATTATTCATTACGTTGTATGAGTACTGCTGTGAGATGGAGTCGGCCGCTACGGAACTTATCGGATCAAATGAACGAAACCCGACCTGTGCACGGCAAAGAACATGCATCATTGTGGGAGTAATGCTGTGCCTTGAAATCAGTCTTTCTTCGGAAGGCATCAGTAGTTGGAAGATGTGACTGCAGCATCTATAGCATTTCCTGGAACGTCCTGGAACGTCATAGCAACACTTGCACACTCCAACTTGGGCTTCATCACACTAAGCTCGGAACTACTGTAGACATTTTGATGCCAGTTATCGTGTAGGTTAGAGCAAAAGTCGGAATAAGAACATCCATTTTACACTGGCCCACTTTCTTGACATGACGATTTTCACTGCCATCTTATTGCAAGACGGGGGTGGCCATTGCAGAGCGAATCTACTATCATGTATTGAGAAACCGAGTACACAGAACGTGACTTACTAAAAGGTGCAATTAATCTAGTTTTTATCCCACCTACATGATCAGAACAGAGGACAGGTTCATTGACAACTTTAGAATACTATGGCCCTTGTTCTAACCCGGGATAAATGTTTTCTCTACAGATAATGGTGATAAGCTGGCTTGGTTCCTCATTCCAGAACACACGTTAACAGTGGCATGTTCACCCTCTGCCATGTCCACCCTTATTCCATTGCTGAACTGTACAAACACCCCAGTGATAGTTTAAGACCACATGTATGACGGCACTGATTAGAGTGAACGAGGAGAGACTTTAGAAAAAATCAAGTTTCGTTCAGTTAATGACATTGATAGGAGGAAGGAAAAACAAATGAAATACAAAAATATTTCAAGCTGCAAAGAATTTTAGTGGGACGTTCACAGACTCTATTTGCTTTTCTACCGCAAGGGGAGGGTACAGACTGCAAACTGAAGTAATATATAATGCAGTGAACAAAAATTAAGGCTTGTCCAGGCATCACTTGGAAGTAATTTCAGGGGAAGCTTCCACTCCATCTTTTTTCTTATTGCAAGACGAAGGTGGTCATTGCACAGCGAATCTATTATAATACTGTACAAGGAAAACAAAATCAAGGTCAATGCTCATTTCCAATCGCATGCAATCTCACAGGATGCTGACACAAACAAATTACTTTCTTTGTTCTTGTGGCACGATAAAACTAGCTACTTTACTGATGGGGAAATTGAAGATGATATATACAAGGGAAACACATCATTGTCCACTCAGTTCGGCTTGTATATAACTTCAGAAGAACGTTTACCCATTACTTTCTTCGTCATCGACTTTTTTTTTTCTTAATTTCCTCTTCATTTCTAGTTATCTTCATTCTTTTTCTCCTTTCTTTTTTCTTTCCTATTTCTTAGTTCTTTCTTCTCTCTCTTCTATTTGCAGGAAGAGATCGGCTGCGCAGAATCGATACTATTATATAATGCACCACAATTATATGAACTTAATTTCAACATTGCTACACTTTTTTTTTTTTCATGGTTTAGTCAGAGGTTTTCTGACAATGAAGGGCCTAGAAACAAGCTCTATTAGTGGAAGTTGCATCTAAAAACCCACTGAATTCCATCTACCAAAAGCCGCATTCTCCTAGATAAAAGAAACTCCCTGGTTGGTCTCTCTTATTAATTTTTTTCTGCACAAGACACGTCAGTGATTTCTTATACAGATCTCGAATACGCCAAAGAATAAACATCATTAAAATAACATAGAAAGGAATTTTAAAGGGATTATAAATAAGAACAGTTAGCTAAGAAAGAGGTGCAGGACAGCCACCTAAGGGAATGAGAAGACGGCCACAAGAAGACTGAAGGTTGCAGAAGGAAGAGGAGGACTGACAAAGAGGACTGGAAATCTGAGTGCCTCCTTCCTAAGAGCCTGGAAGCCAACCTGCATCTAAACCCGCGTCAGTAATTAGGCCAACTGGGAAAAATGGGTGGATCTATGAATGCAGTCGTGGTGGATGTGGTTGTGGTGGTGATGGAGTGTGGTAGGTGGTGGTGGTTTGTGGTAGTGATGATGGTGAGAGGATATTATGGTGGTGATGGAGTATGGTGAGAGTGGTGGTGATGGTGGTGGCGACAGTAATACAATGCACAAGCACAGAATACATGGTGTACTCATGCTGTACTCATGCTGGATGTAACTGTAAGGTTAAAAAATGGTGATATCCTGTCATGACGGTGATAACAGAGTGACAACGAAAAGAAAAAAAATACAGAAATGCGTCTCCAGTAAACACACACACACACACACACACACACAAAACAAAACAATATGACAAAAGACACGAACCATACCTGCCTTCCTTATCCACACCCATCTCTTAAGACCTTCAAAAATCATTACTTCTTACTTTTTATTTTTGTACGACACTAACCTAACTTCCTGAGACAACTTTCCCCTGTTTTTACTGCTCTTCCACACTCACCTTAATCATAAGTCTGAACAAGGTCTTCATACACAGTACCTTTCGTTTCACCAAATTTTTTACCGTTTCTGCACCAGATTTTACAAAAGCAAGTTTTTATTTCCAAACCACCTTCACTGGTAGGCTTCCGGTGAATGTTTTTTTTTTTTTCTTCTTCTTTTATGTCTGAAGGTAGTGATCAAGGCTTCCAAACTAATTATTATTTTTTTTTCATCCTTCCATACGTATAACACTCTACTTACTGTAACTTTCTACCATCCTACACTTATAACCTAGTTTTTTCTTGCACACTACCTTCACTCATGACACTTAACTTATTATTATTATTATTATTAATTATTAGAAGTAGTAGTAGTTGTAGTAGTTGTAGTACTAGTAGTAGCAGTAGTAGTAGTAGCTTTTATTTCTTTATTATATCTTTAGGAGGTGGTAGTCAGATGGTTAAGGGAGTGGATGGTGGCTTAAAAGGACTCGAGTTCAGTCCCATTTGTGGCAGGAAGAGTCTAGGCTCCGTATTCTCGCTGGCTTGGGTTGGTTTCCTAACAACTCTTCCCAGGCGATTTATTTTGTCTATTATACTGTAAATTCCTCTTCACTGTTACTAACGCACACTATATCGATAAAAAAAAAAGCAATTAAAATAAAAGAGAATATTTGGGCTAAGTAGGAAAAATATATCGCTAAGAACTGCTATCAGGTTTAAATATCAAGGAGAAATGACTCTGAAAACCAGGATATTACTAAAATTATGTTAACTTTGCTTCCATGAGACCCACCGGGAAATAAAAAAAAATCACCCTTGCTAACATCATTACATCCCTCCTCAGTGAGAGATCCCTAGCGTATCCCAGCACAGACGGCTCGGTGTTAGTGCCCGAGTGGTGTAATGTGAAGGTGAGGAAGGTCAACTGCTTGGATACCGGGAACTGGTTTCGTGTTATATGCTTTAATTCTGACACAGAAGAAAAGGCGCACACACACACACACACACACACACACACACACACACACACACACACACACACACACACACACACACACACACACACACACAATTCTCTATTACCTTACATTACGCCCTCTCTCTCTCTCTCTCTCTCTCTCTCTCTCTCTCTCTCTCACAGGAAGCAGCGTGTGTTGACAAGGTGTAGTTATTGTCCTGTGAAAGTGACCAAGGAGGAAATAAGTTGGAGAGTGAGGTAGGAGGTGAGAGAGTAATATCCGGTGTCCTCTCTCTCTCTCTCTCTCTCTCTCTCTCTCTCTCTCTCTCCCTCTCTCTCTCTCTCTCTCTCTCTCTCTCTCTCTCTCTCTCTCTCGCCTGTATCTTTAATCCCGCACCCTCATTCCATCTAAAATCACGCTTAACTATTAACTCAAACATATAAACACCAAAACAAACCATCGGATTCCAAACACATAACTCAAGCAACAGCGAAGGCAAATGGCGGAAACCTAGCAAGCCTGGGCATAAAACCTCTTGAAACCCCGTAATTATTTTGACAAGGAGAGATTCTGTTGGCGCTTCGTGTGTCGGCTGGAGAGAGAGAAGAGAGAGAGAGAGGGTCATGGATGAGTTTGCAAGGGGGTCGGTGGAGTGGAAAATGATGCTTAATTTGCGTATATGCTGGTTGTTTTGGGAGAGGGAGAGAGAGAGAGAGAGAGAGAGAGAGAGAGAGAGAGAGAGAGAGAGAGAAACTAAGTGCAAGAACCAGGTAAAGACAGCAGTAGTGGAGGAAGACTAACGTAATTATCCACAAGACTTCTGAAGCTTCCCCCTCTTCACCTTAACCTGGCGAGAGAGAACAGGTTAGGAGTTAGGTGGAGAAAGTAGCCCGGGAGAGGCCTTTCTTCCCCTCGCGGCTGATAATGACAAAGTAAATATGGAAATCTGGAACTTGAGATTAGAGAGGGAGAGAGAGAGAGAGAGAGAGAGAGAGAGATGCACTAAGTATTTAACAGATGGTAAGACTGTAGGCCAATCTGCTTCTCGTTTCCTGTAATCCTGTAGAAAAAAAAGGTACGTCGGCAGCTAAAAAAAAATAAATAAAACAAATATACTGCCTGCAAAAAATTAATCCAAAATCTGCTTGTTCGATATTAGTGTTCATGATTATTTAAAAAGAAAAAAAAACAAGAGGTTCGACAGGATGCATTGAGTATAGCAAAAAAGATATACCGGTATAGGCTATTTATTTTAATACTTTTAAAATAGGAAG
Organism: Coenobita brevimanus; assembly: GCF_032717465.1. NCBI lineage: Eukaryota > Metazoa > Arthropoda > Malacostraca > Decapoda > Coenobitidae > Coenobita > Coenobita brevimanus. The sequence continues at coordinate 3,779,389 of NC_137064.1, forward strand.
TCAAAGACAAACTGATAATGTATTAACTGAGAAGAATAGAGAAATCTGAAGACTTATGCCGGGAAACAAGGAAAGAAAAGATATAAAAAAAATGCCTGAGGAAAAAGAAAAAAAAGAATATCGCAAAAATTAATAAGCTAGGAAAAAGACGGGATTATAAGGTCCTTAAAACTGAGGAAGTATTTTTTTGTTTATTAGTTATGTTGATGTTACAGATACATGTCTTTATTCAATTTAGGAACGTCCCTCGTTGTGAAGAAGTTAATTAAGTCTGCCTAAATCCTACCTCTTTAAAAGTCTGAAGTTCAATAAAGACGTCTGGAGAGGGGAAGGTCAAAACAAAAGGTAAGTCATTGTAGTGAAGGCGTTCAAAAGGATAAGATGAGGTGAAGTAAAATGAAATAATAATAATAATAATAATAATAATATAATACTAAAAAAATATAATAATAATAATAATAATAATAATAATAATAATAATAATAATGATAATGATAATAATAATAATGAGTAATAATAATAACAATAAAAGGAATATGAGGAAAACATGAAGGGATAAAATACAAGAGGTGAAGACTGAATTTGAAAATTTAGCTCTCTAACTCTTATGCTTGTGTGTTCTCTCCTGTTATATTCCAGCTATTCTCAGATGGTTTTATTCAGCTAAAAGTAAGTGCTAGAACCCCAAGATCATAAGACCCTGGTACCAATGGTCCTCTAATGGTCAGGGTAACTTTAGCACTTTAATTACCTAAAATCAGACGATGAAAAACACTCGCGTGATTATAGAAGCCTAGGAGTGTGAGCAGTAGGGGATGTCGGTTAGCTAAGCAATTCTTTCCCAAGTCTCACAGCAGCGGAAGAGTTAGTTATATTGTTTACGCTTTCTAAATACTTGAGGCTCAGAAAAAACATGAAATAAATTAAAAGACAAACACGTGCACCTGCAAGAACTCGTCAGGCTTTAAGGTAAACAGAGTAAAAATTTAGTTTACATTATCTATACACGCATCACCTTAAATGCCAAGTCACCAGGTCTGTAAATATACTTAAGTTTGTGCTGATAAAATGCACAAATAAGAGCCAGTTTTTAGTGTACTTTTTATGGAAGTTTCTAATCACACTGGAGACTGTGTTGAGAGAGCTTCCTGCAGATGGTGTTGCTGGGAGAGAGAGAGAGAGAGAGAGAGAGAGAGACAGACAGACAGACAGACAGACAGAGACAGGGAGAGAAAGAGAGAGAGAGAAGAGGGGCGACTACACAGCCTCCTCCTTCCACCACCTGTAATTACCTGGCTTCTGTGGAGAGAGAGAGAGAGAGAGACAGACAGACAGACAGACAGACAGACAGAGAGAGACAGAGAGAGAATGAGAGAGAGAGAAGAGGGGCGACTACACAGCCTCCTCCTTCCACCACCTGTAATTACCTGGCTTCTGTGGAGAGAGAGAGAAAGAGAGAGAGAGAGAGTTACGGACTCTTATCGCCCCAAAAAAGTCTTTCCCCTCACCACCTCTTTCCCTTTCCTTCCACCAGCTTCTCCCTTCCCCTTCCCTCATAATCTCTGTCAACCCTCCCCCTGCCTCCTGCATTCCATCGCTCTTCCAAATTCTCTGTTTTGGAGGTGCCTTCCTTGCCAGCTATTCCACTCCTGTTGTTATTCTTTCAATTTATTCCATATTATTTCTCTCTCTCTCTCTCTCTCTCTATCTCTCTCTCTCTCTCTCTCTCTCTCCCTTCTAAACAACCGCCTCCCATCTCACCCTGCTTTTCTAATCCTGGCTTTGTCTCACAGAACTGATATATAAGTTTTTACCTTCCCTATAATATACAGTCTTGAAAGGATCAATATGCCCATTATTGTTTCCTTTCTTTTGTATTCCTTTGGATTCCTTCTCTTTCCCCATACCAGTTTCCCTCGCTCACCCTCTCCCTGAATTTCTGTCTATCCTAAGCATCCCTTTACCTCCTCCGTACCTCTCTCTCTCTCTCTCTCTCTCTCTCTCTCTCTCTCTCTCTCTCTCTCTCTCTCTCTCTCTCTCTCTCTCCCTCTCAAGTATCCCCCATCCTAATCCTTTCACTTTCTTCCTCCGTTATCTTCCCCTCTTCTTTCATTATGTTCTCTCTCAAGCAACCCTCTCACTTCCTCCTTCCCTCTCACCTCCCCATTACCCCTTCCCCAGCACTCCCCTCACCCCTATTCCCTCTCTCCATCCCAAACAACTTCCCCCCCCCCACCTCTTACATCCCCCACTCTAACTCCCCACATCTCTCAGACAAATAAAATCATGTGTCTTTCACCTGAATGAAATACCAATGCGAATCCAAACAGGGAAAAACATTAACAGAACACAGAGGCCTATGATACAAGTTCCCCCTTCCACACCCTCCCCCAGTCCTAGATAACTTCCTCCTCTTCTGATTTCAGTCACTTTCTCTCGCTTTTCCTCAACGAAACTTATCATTCTTCGCACACTCCCTCCTCCTCTTCTTATTTCACAACCACTTTCTCTCGCTCTTCTTCAACAAAACTTTTCATTCTTCGCACACTTCCTCCTTTTCTTATTTCATAGTCACTTCCTCTCGCTCCTCTCGCACAAACCCTTTCATTCAGCGCCCGGTCATAATCATATCATGGGATTCAAGACGGTCATCATTCGAAGCCGACGGCCGAACCAGCGGGCATATTTTTCCTGTGGGGGAGCTGGTGGTGTATTGGTTAGCGTGTTCACCTCGTCACTGGAAGAGCCCGACTTCGATTCCCGGGGGGGTCAAACTCTCAGTCCAAGCTTGTTCCACCTCCTTTCCCAGTTAAAAAAAAAAAAAAAAAAAAAAACTACTGCTGTAAGTCGTACTGTAGGGCAAGAGTTGGATTTAGCAAAACTTGACTGTATGTTTTAGACCTCCGTTGTGCTGGAGAGGGAGGCCTTCATGTGGTGGAATTGGAACTGGGCGACTGCCTGGCTATACAAACGCCCCTCAACTCTCCCTGTCCCGCGAAAGGAGGATGGTGGACTGTAGAAGGAGTGCAACCTCAGCCTGCAGTCCACCAGGTTCACATTTCAGATGAACCTGGTCTACATCTACCACTGCAATTGAACCCTCGTGCAGCCAACTAGCATTACTCTAAGTTTCTGTTCATCATCCTGTAAAAACATTATAATATTTACGAGGGGAAACTGACGGTAATTTAGTATGCGAATCCGGATCCAGATGTTCAGCTGAGGGAAATCCTGGCTTTCCTTCTGCTCGAGGACGTCATTGATGTATATTTTATTCGTGATACTAGCAGACGATTTTATTCAGCATGTAAAAGGCAACTGATACTGTGGAGTTCAGCTATAGCCTTCACTAACCCCTTCAATAAGAGGTTTTTCCTAAGTTTATCAAAATCGTTTGGAAGCACAAGAAAATATATTATCTGATTCAGAGAGTTAAAAAGTATTCTATCCCGACTAATGAAGCACTTATCCATTTACTTTCGGGTGATGCCAGATACTTTTTTTTTCTTTTTTTTCCCGGAGCGAACTGCCATGTCATACAAACACCCCCACTAATATCATAACACCAGATGAGAGTGCACTACCCCTGGCGTGTCACAGGAGAGATGATGGGTACTTGGGACGTGTGGGGGTTGCAGCGGAGTACTACACCTCGGGAACGGGTTTCCTATCTAGTGCCCAAAAGCAGATGGTAAAAATCACAGACAAAACGAAAAAAAAGATAAAAGATAAATACTGATAACCACGGTCGTAAGTCGTGCTAAGAGGCGATTTAAAAAAATTATCTCAGTCTTGTATGAACATTAGAACCTGGTCAATATAATGAGTAAACCTTAATACCGTATCTCTGAGGCATGTAACCCCTTTAGCCACTAAAAGTCCTCTGAGCTCAGCAAATTTATCTGACGTCAGCAAAAAGAGCATACCGAAATGAGCTTTGAGCAGTGTAAGGGGTGGCAAAAAAGGTCATGGAATATTCACTAAGAGACGGGGAATTACAGGAGAGATTTACTTTTCATCACAGAGAAAGCAGTTGTCAAATATTGCCTGAATCTGTTAAGAAGTTTTTATGATGTCACGCAGGAGAGAGAGAGAGAGAGAGAGAGAGAGAGAGAGAGAGAGAGAGAGAGGGGCGACTATACAGCCTCCTCCTTCCACCACCTGTAATTACCTGGCTTCTGTGGAGAGACAGAGAGAGAGACAGAGAGAGAGAGAGAGAGAGAGAGCGGCCACGGTAAGAAAGCTGAAAACTGTCCACCAGCAAAAACTGAGAAAGGCAAGAGTTATGGAACCGGTGCAGCGTAAAGCCGTGGGACCTTTTTTTTAAGTAAATGGAGGCGTTTTATTTATTTATTTTTTTAATGGAACTGAGGCGATCCAAGAAAATGTGTGTTCTCTTCCTTCTTTGAGGGTGAAACCTGTTGATCTTCAGGAGTTAAGGTCTTGTTGGCGATTCTACGTTTTATTTCCTTTCTTACACTTTCTTTCGGAAGCTCTTACGTTGCTGAAGCCTTGTGTGTGTGTGTGTGTGTGTGTGTGTGTGTGTGTGTTACTGTTTTGATAATGCAATAAAAATTTTCAATAATATTAATCATCATTATCATAAACATAGGCTGTAGATCATCATCATCATTATCGGTATCCTAATCCAAATTCCCACTAAAAATTAATTGCACATATATTACTCATGATAAATAATGCTATCTCACCCCTAATTCCCGCTTAAGAGACGCGGTGAGGTAGAAGCTAAGAATAATAACAGTATGCATGAAAATGGGAAACTACCAAACAGCATATCCAGTGAATTGAGCCACAAAGTCATTCAGGCCTCGTTTTCCTTGTATGTCACTTTCCTTATTCCTTATTTCAGTCACCTTTTTTTCCTCCATAATATTTCTCCCTCTTATAAGTCTCATTCAAATTTAATTTACTTATGGTATACTACATAAATTTCCTTCCATATAAGGTCCTTTCTGGAATGATTTTCTTTTTACTATTCTTAACTTTTCAATACGACGCTCTTCTTGAATAAAACTGCCTGACGATGACAAGAATAGATTAGGCTATACTAGTAATATCAACCTGTCTCCAGCTACAGCCCCTGGGGATTGATGCCACCCATGAAGTGCCATCCCCCTAAAGGAATCCTCCCCGTATCACAGGCCAGCCCACCAGGCGAATTTTATGTAACCGAGAAGAAAGCACCCAACATTCCTCCAGACTACGACACGTAACTCACTTTACGCCCAGATCTCAATATCAGTTTTAGGTATGAACAGGCTGAGGTAGAGGAGTCCCTGTCTAAAGGTCTTGTAGTTGACACGTGCCCTATTGCTTGCAGGATGGTTATCTCACCTGCTTAACAATTCGCTCTGCACTTTGTGACTCAAAGGTTAAGAGTTAATGCCTTATCTGCCGGGAATGTCTTACCACTACACACATACAAAGAGAGAACATAAGTTCGTCTCCAACTACACTCTCTGAGGATCATCCCTACGGGGGAATTAAAACCCGATGTGTCTGCTATTCCTGGAAAGCCATCCCTCTAGGCCAGCGGTGTCAAACTGAATCATTCCCAAGGGCCACACTTCAGTTCAGTTAATCGTCTGAGGGCAAAGTCTACCTAACGGTTTTATTACACGTAATTTTGTGACAGACTATCAACACCCCTTATCATCAATTACAGCTGGTGACTACTCTCTCTACCAACTTTTATTCCCATTCACTATAAGCTACAAGAACCACCGACCTTAAATAAATGTATGAACAATAGCATAATACCGGTTAAGCAAGCATCAACTCACCCAAAATTGTGATACGTGTGTTCCTGGGAGCCTAGACCAGCGTGTTTACGTTTTGCACTTCGTCCGAATTTATCAAAATAGGATATACTGTTTCTAGATTTCCATCAGATTAGTGAGCTATATTAGCAAACTGCACCATACATTATTACTGTAAAAAGCATGCAAATTTTAAATTTGCACTATAAAAATGGAAACTTGTTTAATCAAAAATAATATCGGTGTAAATGATAATACGGACAAAGCCGCAGACTATTCAAACGTTCGGAGAAGTTCGTTACGCCTTCTAACCCTTGCAGTGGCATTGGCTTCTGCTTCGTTATTGATAAATAAAAGTTTATACATTTGTTCACCAATAATTTATTCAAATGGTATTTCTATCAATCAAACTATCAATATTTCCTAGCAGTGTTGAAATATTTGTTCACTTGATCATATGACAATTTTTATGGGATTTTCCGATTGTTATTTCTTCTGTTTTCTTAGGTCATCGCGGGCCATTCTTTTTCTCCCGCGGACCACCAGTTTGACACTTCTGCTCCAGACCCTAGGGCGACCATCTTCCCGTCTTGGGGGTCAGCCCACCAGGAGTATTACACCATAACTGACAAGGAAAGCACCTTACTATAGCTTGCTTTCATCTGACTAACTTGGATCGCTCCCGGGGCTTGAATACGAAGTCGTGCTTAAATGATACTCGACGGCTTAGTGACCAGGTAGGAACTGGTTAACACACTTCCAACCACACACACTAATACCCATCCACTGAATCAAGTTAATCCTGAGGTTTATATATAAATTTTACCTGCACACTTAAAGGTTAAAAGTTGATTATGTCCGATCCTACCAATACATCAACCCACCCACCTAGGCCAGCATCTCAGCAGCAGAAGGATAACACTACAAGATTAGAGAGAGAGAGGGGGGGGGGAGTAAACCAGCTTTGAAAATGTCATTACCGTAGTGAAGGGAGTTAACGAAGGTTTTTCAATTAGGTAGGTCCTCTGGATAAGTAAAAACTAAATCGCAAAAATCATCATACTCAGCTGGTTTCGTTTAGTTCACCTTTCGTTCTTTTAACCACTTCACTACGATACCATATTATCCCTCTTTTTTTCCCGCCACCGCCGGACAATTTTTACCCATCTTAGGAGTGCCCGCTATGCTGAAGGAGTTGATGAAGGCTATCTTTTTTTTTAATGCAAGAAAGAAGGAACCACAGCCAGAAGCCCGAAAGATTGTACCGTCCAAGAAAAAAATAATAATAATAGTACCCAGCTTTAAATGTTTATCGCAAGCTGAATGAATATCTTGACTCAGCAATACAACGATGATGCAATACTGATATGGGTGATAGTGTGTAATGGAGTGACGATGACGGAGCATGATGGAGGGATGATGATGATGAGGGAGTAGAGTGAAGTGTGGTTCAATATGATGTGGAGTGACAGGATATAGTCAGTTCTTACGGAGCATGGTAGAGTGTGGTGGTGGTGGCTGGAGTATGGTGAAGTGCGGTGGAGTGAGGGAGAGTAAGGCATAGGGGAGTTTTAGTAAAGTTAAGGAGAAATGCGAATTAATAGCAGTGAAATAATAGCAACCCCAAGCTCACCTTTAATGCTAACCTGGTGGATTGAAGTCGCTCTCCTCATGCAGTCCACCATGGTCCTTTCTAGGGATAGGAAGGGAGCTGAGGAATGTGTGTATAACCAGGCAGGGTAGTTGCCCAGATATATCAGCGCCACTGCATGAAGGCGTCCCCCACCAACACCAGGGCCTGTGTAGTGGAGGGTAATAGTGACGATGATGGAGAACGACGGACCGTGATGGAGAGACGCACAGTTTGGTGGAGAATGATTGTGACGGAGTATAGTGAAGTGCGGGAGAGAATGATGTAGAGTGGTGGAGTAGAGTATAGCCGTGTTGGAGTATAGTGGAGAGGAGTGGAGTATGGTACAGTATAGTGGGGTGGAATTTAACCGTACTGGAGTATAATTAACCTGTTCGGGCTGTTTTTATTTTTTGTTTTTTTTGTCACTCACACTTCCTTTTTTTTTTTTTTTTTTTCCAGCTAAGGAGATATGTTCACAGCTTGACGGGTTAAATATTGCTTTCATCAGCACTTCTCAAATTCAGACCCTCTCTAAACTGAGTAAAATTGCGTGGTACTAATAATGTCTAAAATGCGTCATCGGACTGAAGGAGCTATTTTTAGAGGAGTGTGGTGGTAGCGGGTGTGGTGAACTGCGGTGGAGTGTGGTGGAGTAAGGTATGGTGAAGTGATGGAACCCATGTGATGAATTACAATGAAATGGTGAAGTATATTGTTGTGGTGGTGATGCGGTATAGACAGGTGTGGTGGAGGTGCTGTTGTGTGGAGAACAATATAGGAGGGTACTGGATAAGATGGAGTGTGATGAAAGGACAGTAAGCGGTGGTGATGGAGTGTAGTGGAGTGTGGGAGAGAGTGAAGGAGATGAACTGCAAAGTGTGTGGACCGTGATGATTGAAGATGCTGAAGTGTCGTGGTGGTGGTGGGATGTGCAAGTGTGGTGCAGCTGTGATGACCGTGGATGGTGAAGTGTGGTGGTGGCGGTGGAGTGTGGGAAAGTGAGGTGGAATAGTGCTGATTGAGGGTGGTGGAGCCAAGTGGTGATGGATGATGGCAAACAATATAAATATGACGAGAATATTTAGAAGAAGTGAAAAGTGATGATATGGTGTGGTGGACTGTGGAGTGCAGTGTGGTGTAATGGTGAAGAATAACAATAATGGTGAGAAAGTGTAACAGAGATGGATTGTTGCGGTGAAATGTAATGATAAAGGAGTGATAGTGCAAGCGTGGAAGTGATGCAGTATTCGTGATAGTAAGTGATGATGATGGGGAGAAGGTGCGATTCAGATAGAGTACAATATTATGTTGTGGTGAAATGTGATGATAAGAGTGATGATGAGGGTGTGGACGTCAAGCAGTGTTAGTGGTGACAAAACATGATGGCGTAAAGAGTGTGAAGTGATAGTAGAATGTGATGACGTGGTGTGGTGAAGTACTATGGAATACAGTGGGGTGTGGTGGTGATTGTATGGTGCTGTAGAGTGTGATGACGTGACATTGTGGAGTGTGGTGGTAACAGAGTGCTGATGAAATTGTAGAAAAGATACCTTACATATGATGACTGCACATTAATGAGAGTGTGGTAGTGATGCTGTGGTGTGGTGGAGCGTGATGGAGTAGTGGAGTATGATGACAGTACGATGGTGAGAGTGCGTGGTACAGATGGAGTGTGTGGAATGTAACGACCTGGTGTAATGGAATGTGATGGAGTACAATGTGATGGTAATGGTGGCGTACAGTAAAATGTGGTAGTGACTGTGCGGTATGAGTGCAATAGGTTGTGCTGGAGTGTGATGGAGCACGGTGTGGTAAGGAGATGAATACATTGTTGAAGTGAAATGTCCTGAAGTGTGATGGAGTACAGAGGAGTGTGGTGGTGGTGGTGGTGGTGGTGGTGGTGGTGGTAGAGTGTAGCTAGCAGCCACCTGTACCACCACCACCTCCACCAGCGCCACCCTGGGTCCACCAAGATAAGATCAGGCGCAAGAAATACGAGCAAGGCAGAGGGGGCCGGATTGTTATTAATGTTACCTCGCCGCCATCCTCCACTCTGCCCTCATTTTCCTTGTAATAAATAATCCTCCTCCTCCTTCTCCATCTTCCTGGCTGTTCATCTATCTACCTGTTGCCTGACGCTGCATCCTGTGAGAGGTGGCCCGGACACAAGAGAACCTCAATGCTTTTCTCCGTCCCTGCTCAGTAACGACGCCAAATCACTCTTTCCACGGCACACCTGAACCCTCACTCATGCATTATTATCTACTCAGTTTTCACACATCGTTCTTTTTCTCCCTTCCTCCCTCCTCCCAGACACTTTGCTCCTTCTTCAGACTGAAGGTAAATTTCTTGGTTTGATCAGCTCGCTCTGAGTATCGACAAGGGTATTTATATTGAAACAGGGCGACAGTCTTGGCTTGTCTTGATTCCAGTGACGTAAATGGTTGAAAAGGAAGGCCATAGAGCCACATACTGAGACTGTGTTTACTCTCAGGATACAGCTGTTTAGGCTTGATCTAAACCCTCCTCAGGACCCGTCTTGTATCACTGTGTCTGAGATGGTGACTATTCTTTGTCTTTGACTAACTGTGTTAAAACTGAAATAAGATACATTTGTTTGGTTTCATATCAGTGTTCAGTTCTCGAGCTGTGGATTCCGATATTCGAACCCCAAGTGAGACAGCAAATTTTTTTTTTTTTTTTTTTTTGTCTGAGTTCAGTATTCAAAACGAGAATTTAAAAAAATATATATACATATATATTCATTGTGATAAAGCTGAAATGTCTGTTTGTTTGGCTTGATTTCACTGTTGACGTCGGTGTTGTTGAGCTGTTAAAACCAAACGCTGTATAAGGCGCACTTTTGACCTAAGACAAAATTTGATCAATGCTTTTTTTCTTTATTTGATTTCAGTGCTCATTTTTTTTTTTTTTTTTTCGTCTGGGTTCATTGCCGTAAAGATAAAGCGTATGCGTGAGAGTGTAATCAGTGCCGAAGGTAAATGTCTTACCTGGATTCCTCTCTGGTGAATATACAGTAGGGTGTATCCTGGGGGCATGGAATCACTGCTGGAAATCGACAATCAAGGTGAAATTTGGCTTAGATTCAATTCACAAGGCCATTTTGTGACTACTCTTCAAGGTTTAAGGGTTATCAAGGTACGGCTTTCCTTGATGTTTGACGAATTTGGAAATAAAGTAATTCAAGGTGATAATTAGGGGGGGTTCTACGGTACGGCTTCCCTTGATGTTAGGCCAATTTAAAAGTAAAGAAATTCGAGGTAAACACTAGGTGGGGTTCAAAGCGTGTTCGTGCATTCAGTACTAACCTCTTGCATAAGGTAACTTCTTTTGTTGCATTTATCTCCCTACCATTTATTTAATTTATGAAAACATTAACTACAAAGGTTAGATACAGTTTTCTTATTTTCTTATTCTCTCCACTACTAGTACAGAGTTCTTAGAAAATGTTTTTGTAGTAGCTAGAATAAAATATGAAGAAGTGACCCTACTGCAGGTTAATATGCATAAAAGAATATTGATAAAATTTGTTACGAGAGAGAGAGAGAGAGAGAGAGAGAGAGAGAGAGGGAGAGAGAGAGATACTAATGAGAATAAAATGCATGAGTCAGTTCTTTTTTTTTTTCTATTCTGAAGCCTCCATAACTCAGGTTTCAGCAACTGTGAGGTCTTTACATCTTAAAGTACCACAATTATAAAGCTTCTCTTACTCTAAAGCTTCCCTAATTCCACAGCTCTCCCCAAACTTACTTTCCACCTGGATGAGGAGGCGATACAGGGAACCACATGTAATAAGGATTGTATTTAAAAAGATTTGCTGAGTGTAAGTGTTCTAGTGAAGTTCAGGATGATTTTTTGATTCAATAAATTATCCCAATCTCTGAATCTTCCCTAATTTTTTGTGTGAATATGCAAAGGAGGAGGAGGAAGATTAGTGATGAAGGGGAGGAGAAACAAGAGAGGAAGAGAAGAGGATAAGAGATGTAAAGAAGACAGATGAGAATGAAGGTGAGATGAGGGAGGAAATGAGTATGACAGGAAGAAAAAAACGGAGAAGAGGAACAGAGAAAAGAACAGGTGAGAGAGGAGAGAAGAAGAACAGCATCCCAGCTCACCTCAGTCCGTGGAATTATACTTTGTGATGCAGATAAGCGAGGCGTGGGTCGGCACCTTAATTGAAATGTTGGCTGTGCTCGGGTCAGTCCGTCCAGAGCACTACGAACACGACGAACTACTCCCTTTTATGACGTGCGCACCCCGACGCCCCTCTCACTCCCCATCCTTACTTCCAACCCTGTATCCATTCCTTATTGCCTCCCTTTACTGCTAAATCCTTATTACCAGTCCTTCATACCAATCGTTACTTTTAGCACTTATTACATGATCAGAATGTTTGCCCTCACGATTTACATACAATTTTCACTACGAGCTACGGGCCTTTACGTGTGTGGTTATCCTGCTCCCGCCACCACCCCTCACACTACCTGCCCTTATTTTCAGCCTTATTTTTAACCCTCATAACCTTCCCTCACTACCAGCTCTCACAACCAAGCTCTTAACTACCCTCATGCTGAGCTCTCTTCTTTGTGGTCATCCCGCTTTCTCCACACTCCGTACAACCTGCTTTTACTTCTAGACAGCATTATCCGCCCTTGCCACCAGCCCTCATCCTCATGTCTGTGGACTTACCCTCACACACAGCCCTCACCACTAGACCTCACTACTACCTCCACCCTCAAACACCCTTTTATTCTCTCATATTATCCCCTGCTTACTCCAGAACAATTTACACCCTACTGGTATCCTTTCTAATCACCATCTTTTTTCTTAGCTACCGCCAGAAAACTTAATTCCTTTGCCGGATAACTTCCAGTTTCAGCGAAGTGTATTCTGTCTCATTATATCCCATGAGAACTCTTTCCAACTTCACATTATTCTGTAACACCAGACAAGTTATTCAGCTGTAGGAAACCCCGGGTCTGTGTATAATTGAAGGTCATTTACTAAGGAACTGGTGGCGTTTGAGGGCTGTTGCGGATCAGACCTTTGGTTTACAAGTGATAGATAGGCAACAGGACCTCGGGACTGAGTTTCCTAGTCTACATCCACGTACAAAGACAGCTTCACTCTGCGTTTCCGTGATGTAATTCTGTGCCTCCCTAATGCATTTATGTAATGTAGCTCCATAACTCAATAATGGAACTCTGTAATGCAGCTAACTTCCTTGATAATGCATCTTCGTATTGCAACTCCTCATCACTGTAATGCATTCCCATGATCCGCCAACAGACAAGAGTGTGGGACAAGTGGGCGACAAATCAAGACATACAAACGAGTCGGAAAATCGCCAATTTAGTGGGCAGGCCACGGCGCCAAAATAACTTAATTATACCCAGGCAGCTCCGGCGGTAAAGGCGGCCAGTGAGTAAAAACAAAGACCAGCGCTGTGGGGAGGTGGCGGAGGCCGAGTGGTAGGGGCAGTGGTAGGGTGGTAGGGGAGATGATGTATGAGTTGTAGGGGTAGTAGTATGGTGACAGGGGAGGGAATTTGGCAGGGGAGGTGAAGTGGAGGGGGAGGCGAGGTGGCAGGAAAGTAAAAACAATAACCTGTATAGTGGAGAAATGCAGTGGCCAATTGGTAAGGGGATGGGGTTGTAGAGGAGGTGAGGTAGTAAGGGGAGTGGGGAGGAAGGGGACGTGAACATGCAGGGGAGTAAAAACAAGAACCAGCGGATATCAGCCCTGCGGGAATGGGGTGGGGGAGGTGATAGGGAGGTGATAGGCAGGGTAGGTAAATTTTTGAGGTGGGGTTGAGATGGCTGGCAGGAGAGGTGAGGTTGCAGGGAAGGTAAGGTAGATGGGATAGTGAGGGGGCGGTGGAGAGAGGTGACAGGGATGGTGGTGGTAATGGTAGTAAGGAACAAGAAAAAGATGACGAGGATAGTGAGAGGCAGGGAAAGTGAGATGGCAGGGGTAGCAAGAGGCAGGGAAGGCAGGATCAAAGTCTTAATGACAGACGGGAAGATGTGGAATGGGTAACAGAAGGCAGGAAACAAGAAATGAAATTGGTTTTTGAGAGGAAGGATGGTAGAGGCAGGGGTAGGAAAGCAGCAGGGTAGGTGGCGCAGCAGGATCAGGCAGGGAAGAGGGTGGCAGGATGGCAGAGGAAGGATGGTACAGGCAGGGATAGAGAGGCGGCAGAAGTAGGTAAGTGAAGGGGGTGGCAGGGACGGGTAGTGGCAGGGGTAGTCAGGCGGCGGGGTAGATGACGCGGCAGGGTAGGCAGACAGCAAAAACCACATTCACACACCACCACGACAGGAGAGAGGGAGGCTGGCAGAGGAGAAAGCAGAGGAACACAACCAATTTCGCCTCGTAAAGTGGATGACATAACTAACACCGCGGACATAACGAGAGGAACTGCCAGGAGAAGTAGTGGTGGTGGTGGTGGTGTCTCAATCAGCCGAAACGCATTTTTGCCCTCGTGTCCTCTCCTTAAGAGTAGGAGTCGAGGAAATGAAGACAGAAGGAATATTTTGTTTTTGTTTTTAAGACCTGGGTAAGAAACTGGGTGCGGAGTGGCTGGAGAGGGTGAGATGGGTGGGTGAGTGCTTGTGAGAAAAGATGGTGTGGAGAGGGCGAGGGTGCGAGAGAGTATGGATGGGGAGGAGTACGACGGAGGTGCGTGAGGGATACAGGGTGAGTGAGAATGTGGAAGGGTAGTGGAGAGGGTGAGTGTGGGTAAGCCAGGGCATGGTGAGTGAGAATAAGGGAAGGCAGAATGGGGGAGAGTGAGTGTGGGCGAGAAGGAAAGGGTGAGTGAGGGTAGTAGGGTTGTGTGGGAATGAGGCGAGTATGGATGAGAAAGATTTCGGTGAGGGTGGGTGAGGCAGGACGGTGTGTGGAGGGTGAGTAGTTGAGTGAGGGTGAGGTGGGGCAGTGTCGAGAGGGATGAGAGTGTGTGAGGTTGGGCATGGTGGGAAAGGTGTGTGTGAGAGTGAGGAAGAATAGGGTGAGTTACGATGAGGTAGGGTAGTGAAGAAAGTAAATGTGGAAAATGGAGAACAAGGTGAGTTACAGTGAGGTAGGGTGGGGGAGAGGTTGAGTGTGGAAAAGGGAGAACAGAATGAGGAGAGTGAGTGCTGGAGAAGGAGAATTAAATTGGGTGGATGAGGTGCGGTAGTTAATCGGGTGGGTGTAAAGGAGAGAAGATGGAATGAGACAAGTGGTTGGATTAGTCGAGGAAAGTGGATGTGAGGGAGCATCTTCTGTAGTATTCTTACATCTGTACATTATTTAACACAGATAAAATCTCTCTGGTTGAAGGGTCTAGAAACATTTTGTTTAACTCCTCTTGTGTGGTGATATCTTTAATACTTTTATTACAGCAAATCGATTACATTCAGCAAAACAGTGCCTTATGGGTGCCTTTTCGGTAACATATATATATATATTTTTTTTTATTCTCGTTAACGTCAGGTTTTTAAATGCAAATTAGGATACACCTGTAGTATTGAAGGAGCTAACATTGATGGTTCTTTCTCTCTCTTGCCCTGAAGCTTTTTATATGTAAAGACACATAGACATCTCTGACAGCTCCATCATCGGACGTAATTTATATCCAGACGTGAATCTAAAGTTACGCATCAATCTCTCAGACTATCAAAAAAATAATCAGATAACACGTACTTACTGCTGTGCCTCCACTAAATATTCCTGCTTTATTAGACGCGGAATGGGTCAGTGTGAGTTGCAGGGCGTGTAATCATAATCTTGGCTTGGGACAGTGAGGTTTCAGCGGTGGAAATCCAGCGTATACAAATTCCCTAGCATTAGTGTCATTACGGACGACCCGGCTCAGCACTCAGCACGGCACAGTCCGGGACAATAGTTCGCCCAACATTTTCACCTAATCTATCACTTACTTTACTTCTCTGCCTAATATTCATAAGCTGGGAGCGGACTGACATATTTTGAATGATTCTTTGATATTCTGCGTCCGGGGGCAAAGTGACAGACGTGCCTCAACCCATTCAACCCAGTACGTTATTTCTACTTATCTCATGAACAGTATCTTATTCTTTCCAGACGATTTTATTCAGCTTAGGATAAACTTTTCGAACTGAAGAGGTTAGATACAGCCTTCATTAACCCCTTTATTAATAGGATGCCCTTCTAAGCTGAATAAAATTGCTTGGGGTAAGTAAGAATAAGTCACTGATATACATTACAGAATAGGAGCTTAATGTGAAGTGGTGTGGAATCGTTGGTGAAATTTTGCTCATGGCTGTACCTGATGACAGTGCGGTGTGGCCGAGGGAGCAGAAATACCGGTGTGAGTGTGTGTCAGCACCTGGATCCACAAATGCAAGAAGACCCTCATTTTCCATTACCTTTTTTTGGTCATCATTATTCATGTGGATATTTCTCTTTACTGTACTTACCGTAATTTTCCACTGAATTACACAGCATTTCCACTTTCTTAGTCTACAGTTACCTCAGCCTCAGTAATCTATATTCATAATCAGAACTTTTAAATTAGCATCACTTTACATACAGACCATCAGAATCCAGTGTCCAAATGGATCAAATTTTCTGGTTTATGTAGCGGAGTACCGGCCCTTAACTAAGAGCGGTAAGTCTGTAATTTGTTGATGTACTTGTACCGTCTTCATTCTCAACTTCCACTTGCCAATTGCTGAACTAATTTCACGTACATTATACCTTTCTTCTCAGTGGAATTTCATCTTGCTGCCGAAAGTCTGTTAGGCAATTCTAAATTATTTTATGACTTCCTCCTACTGCTTTCTTTTCTCGGTATTATCCTGTAAAAAGGCCAAAGTTGCCTCACGTTTATGACAGTTATCCATCCATTTTTCCGTTCGACCATTGAGTGGATAAAATACTTAGGTACTGCTAGATACTGGTTTCTTGTGGAAGGCTACAATCCTGGAAGACACTGTTACTGGAAGATGCTGGTTCTGGAAGGTATGAATAATGGAAACTATCTGTACTGGAAAATGTGAGTCGTGTGAGTAGCGGAAGGTGGTGCTACTGGAAGATGCTGGAAGGTGCTGATGACACCTAACGTCTGTGCTGCGAGTCACTGGCACTGGAAGGCGTCTGTACTGGAAGGTGTTGATACTGGAAGGTGTTGGAAATGAATTGTGTTGATACTGGAAGGTGTTGGAAATGAATTGTGTTGATACTGGAAGGTGTTAGGGAAAGCTGTTAGTATTGGAAGGCTTTGGTACTAGAGGGTTGTACTAGAAGATGTTGTTACTGGAAGGTGTATATGCAGTGAGGAGACAGTACAAGAAGACACTAATACTGGATGGTGGCAGTACTGGGCAGTATAAGTACTGGATGGAGTGGAAGACGCTATTACTGGAGGGTCTTTGTTACTGGAAGGCATGGGTGCTGGAATTTATTAATACTGGAAGACTGTATTACTGGAAGACGTCAATGCTAGACTACATCATCGCTGGAAGATGCTGCTGTTGGAAATTGATGCTGAAGGTGTTGGTGGTGGAAGGTTTTGGTTTTAGAAGGCTTTGATACGACTTTAGGGAACATCAGTGTTGGAAGGCATCAGTGGTGAAAAGCGATGATGTTGGAAGGAATCAGTACTGGAAGGTGTTTGTGGTGGAATACACTGATGCTGGAAGACGTCGGTACTGGAAAGTGTCATTGCTTGAAGGGATCGGCTGGAAGGGGTCGATACTGGAAGGTGCTGGTGTTATAAAGCAACAGTACTGGAAGGCATCGGTGTGGGAAGATGTTGATGTCAGAAGGTGCAGATATTGGAAAGCATCAGCGCTGGAAGGAACTAGTATTGGAAGGCACTGGTACTGGAAGGCACTGGTACTGGAAGGCACTGGTACTGGAAGGCATTGACGTTGGAAGGCATTGGTGTTTGAAGGAACTGGTGTTGGAAGGCACTGGTGTTGGAAGGCATTGGTGTTGTTGGAAGGCACTGGTGTTGAAAGGCGTCGGTACTGGAAGGTGTCGGTGTTGCGAGACTGATGCTGGAGAGTGTCAGTGTTGGAAGGGGTCAGTACTGGAAGACATCAATGTTGGAAGTGCCAGTACTGCAAGGCGTCTGTGGCGAATATTGTAAGTACCATAACACTTCTCTACGGGAAGTGTCGGTGTTGGAAGAAAAAGGAAGGAGTTCCGGTGGTGGCGTCGCTTCCCTCAGTAATTACCAAGGAAGCCACTGAGTCACGGCGCTAAAGCAATTATTTACCTGGAAGTGATGGCCAGGCGGTCGACCTCCAACTTGGACCAATGCAGGGTTGTCACATAATGATCACTCTCGCCCTAAATTGCAGCTTCTCGTATCAGTGGGTATAATGGCCAATAAACCTTTCCCGGCCGTTCGTTATAGAATTGCACGAACAACCAGCATTCATTATAGAGTGTATTACGTATCTTGGAATAATACCCACACATAGTAACTCAAGGAAATGACAATGCACTGATGACACCTGGCTGATGGTATGTTTGTTTTATTGGCCTGGGAATGTTCTATGTTTGTTTTTAGCCCCTGATGTCTTCTTCTGTTTATTCTTGCTATCTCCAGGTGAATCAATTAAACTTTCAACAGACCTACACACACAAAAAAAAAAAAATCTAGGAAATGACAAGGCACTTATGACATGTGCCGGATGAAGTGTTTTTATTTATATTCTTGATGGAGTGTGTGTTTTATTTTGAGATTATTCCACGTAACTCCTGACTTCCCTCTCAGTTTACTCTAGCTTCCAGACGACTTTATTCAACTTGAGAAAGCCCTGAATACACAACAGCTGATGGCAATTGCAATGAAATGTGGTTAATGTGGTTGATGGTGTGTTTGCCATAATTACATGAGGATGATTTGTATTTTCAACCCTGCCAGTCTATATTAATTCATTCCTATTGCCTCCAGGAGATTTTATGCAACTAATTTCAGACTCACATACTTATTAACTCAGGAAATGACAGTGCACTGATGACACGTGGCTAATGGGATTTTTTTTTTTCCTTTTCGCCATCTGATTGTTTATTGTGCTGACCTGACGGTGTGTTTTATTTATTTCGTGGACATTATTTAATTTACGTGGAGTGTTCGTTTTATTTACCTTGTGAAATTTGCTTTAATTATCTGATGGAATGTTAGTTAATTTGTCCTACTTACCTGATAGTGTTTGTTGCATTTACCTGGTGTGCTTGCTTTACTTAACTGATGGTGTGTTTGTTTCATTTAGCTTTTGAAGTGTTTATTTAGCTAATGGAGTACTTCTTTCATAAACCCGATGGAGTGTTAATTTACCTGACAGTGTTATTGACATGACAGTGTTATTTACCTGAAGATATTGACTGTTATTATCCCCTGAGTTTTTAAAGATTATTATCGCCACTTCCAGACGATTACCCCCAGCTTCCTAAAAATCTATACATATATTAGCTTACTATTTGTCTGAGAGTGTTATTTATTTCTAAGACACGCCAGGTAACCCTTTGAGCCTGGGAATTTTTTTAATACTCACCGTTTCAAGACAGTTTTGTTCTGCCAAGGATAGACGTTAAGAAGCGGAGGGGTTAGATATACACCAGCACTTAGAAAATCCCTCCAGTACAAGGGGTTCTTTCTCAGCTGAATAAGATCGTCCAGCAAGAGCAAATGTACATTGAAAAGGAGCCACTTAGATGCAAGTAGTTAAGAATGTGAAATAAAGGGTCGTATGCATAAACTTGAAATCGAGGAGTGGGATGCAGACTCCAAAATTTTGAAGATTTTTTAAAGTTCCTGACAATGATGGCACGCATGTGGCCTTCCTGTATGGTTGCTGACTGCGTTCTGTAGTATGGGATGCAGGCTGACCATACGTAATAACCACAGGCGTTCTGTAATTAATGACTCAAATATTAGGGGTTTGCACTCCACTCTGCGATTTATGTATACGTCCTGGTAACCTACTATGCATACACACCCCTTACACGACTAGAGGTCATACGTAAAGCCGACTAGTTCTCTCACGGAAACAAGAATAGAACAGATTGACGGTAAGAAGAGTATAGTGGCTTAGATCTCTCAACACTTTTTAGACATCGTAATTCTGCAAGTGTACTAATAATCCGCAAGACATATCGAATATATGACAAGAGACCTCTACGAAACTGAATAAAACAGTGATGGTAACAAGATTATATCGGTGAGGCGGGATGATGAAGGAGATAGTTAAAGATTTCTCAGTGCAACGAGGTCTTTCTCTTCAGGTAAATAATTATCGTTACCTCTAGCCAGAAAAATTAACGTGAAAGAAAAGGGACACTGTAGTAATGGATGAGGGAGACAGTTATTCAGCATGATAGTGGTGGCCAGATCGGTAGAGAAATGGTCTGCTGTCCTAATGGAGGCGAGTTCGATTACTGGCTGGGACAGGAAACAGCTCAGGAATTTGAACTTTGGTAAAACTGACTTATTTCATTTACCCTAAGACCCACCGGCGTGTAAAAACACCTCCTGTAATACCAATACACTAGTCCTGTAGACTATGAGACAGCCGTAGTATGTAACCTATTCGGTATGGACTGTGGTTGTTAGCGTCGAAGTGGTGACATGTGAAGGTGTGTGGCGCGTAGGAGGACTGTTTAGCATTAGGAAACAGACTGTTAAACCATTGTCAAGTTGGGTGCATAAGAATGAATAAATGAAGAAAGAAGACTCATTGCTAACAAAGAATGATTTTACCCTTCAATGCGAGTGGCCTCTCCTTCGCTTAAAAAAAAAAAAAAAAAAAAAAAAAAAAAGTAGACCTAATGTGTGGAAGTATCAGTAATAAAAGTCATCGTACTGAAGGGGTTGTAGGGGATTGTTTCTAACCTTCCACCTTGAGAGGTCGCTAAGATCAATGAAATAATCTGGCTGAAATCGGCAGGAAATAATAGTCAGTACTGAAAGCTGACACAGGCTTATTATTCTTTGCTTCTCATTAGGTATATCATAGGCTTTAAAAAGGCAGTGATCATGGACGTTATTCATATATATTTACACTTTTTCTAAATATTCTGCTTTACATTATATATAATACACACATAAAACATAAATATATCTAATCACGATGAAATATGACACAAATAAATAATAGCCTGGAGTTTGGCCCGTAGCGTGAAGTGTGAGGACGACCCAAGGAGGCTTCGATTCCCGTCCGACTCGCGCGGATCTTCGGGACGAGCCAACCAGGACAAGTCTATCGGCCGACATCCTGAAACTGAGGGTGCGAGGGGACAAGCAGACCCCTGGATCTTGACAGGTATTCATCACGTTCAGCAACATCAACCCAGTTTCACACGTTCTGAAGTCAGGGAATTGCATATCTTCGTAAAGTTTGGTGAAAAAAATCGGAAAAGGTCGAAGCATCTGAAACACGTATTGGTCCAGTGAAGACTCTGGTTATGTTTCTCAAGTCTCAAATGGCCTTCAGACAGAACTGGGAAGACAATTGATTCCCTTGCTGTACACTTGGAATTAAAGTTATCCTCCCTATTCAAACAGTTTCAAACACTAAGTTTTGGAATGGCTTCTGTCGTCGTTCGTCCACTACCCGCAAAATTCTGTCATCTTGAGTTCGTTTAGTCGTTCCGAACTTCGATGCTTGTGGGGTGGATATGAGCAGGAAGGACCTTTTGACCATTACTGTATACAGAGTAGACCGAACTGAGAGACAGAAAAGAAAACTGGCAGACATAAGAAAATATCCACAGAATAGTCAATGAAATTTTGATGGACACATGTAAAACTTGTAACATGGATAAACTTTTCTATGTCTTACTGAGATTTGCACTCTGTAGTGGGACGTGCACTTTGAATCATATCGTGCGCCCATAGAAAAGACAATAAGAGAAGAATGTTCACACCCTCAGTTTTAAGAATACGACTTTATGTAAGAGAGTTAATATCACACTGAGTGGCAACAAGCTGGGTCTCCCCGACTATGTACACACAGACGCTCACACCACACTAAAGCTCTAGTCAGTGGGACACCGGTATCCTGGGGACCTAATGGCCACCCTCCCATGCCCCCGCCACTGCTGGTCAGCTTGGTCTGGACCACTGCCACCGACGTTCACGGAGATGACCACCAGAGGGCCCTCATACTGCCCATCAGCGCTGCATCCTCTTCAGTCATGATGCCGGCTCAACTTGCTTCTTCCTGTAGACCAGGAATGTCAACTTGGCTGTACCGCAAACTTTTAACGGCTAGACTGGCTCTGTAGGGAGCCATTGCCGGCTGTACTGACTGTTGGGAACCACTGCTGGTTTGATTGGCTCTGGTGTGAGCCATTGTCACCACACCGCCTCAGAAGCTGGGGTCCGCTAGTGGCTGTCAGGGGGCGGTGGCGGTCTCCGGACGCTGATGCTAATGGAGGACGGGAGGTACGATAAGGAGGGATGTTGGTGTTGATGCTGATGGTGTTGGTGGATGCCGTCGTCCTCTCGGCTGGATGACTCTTGAGGGAGCGATGAGGAAACGGCAGTAGGGACGAGGGCGGCCTGGACGGTGGTCGGGCTGGCAGTGGAGGCAGGCGACGTGGCCGCCACAGATACAGAGGATTCTATGGTATGTGGAGGATCGTCCGTGAGAGAGGGCGGGTCGGAGGGCTCGGTCAGGGAGAGAAGTGAGGCGATAGAGAAGGTGGAGGGGCGGGGCCGCTTGGGAGGTGGGGTGGTTGGGGTCTTGGGCGAGGAAGGGGCCGGTGTGGGCGTGGGTGGCTCCTGGGAGGACGAGGAGTCCCTAGCGGGCATCTCTATACAATCCCGGGACTCGTCGTGGTCCGAGGAGTCCCCAACCACGTCGATCTCAGGTTCGGGCTTGTGCTGGTTCTCGTACTCGCGCCGCAGCTGCTCGATGGTGACGTGGACACCCTTGAGGGCCAGCTTGCGCTGCTGTCGCTCCAGCTGTTTCAGCAACTTCTTCTCCTTCCGCAGTCGCTCCCGGCGCTCCAACTCATCAGGCGGGATGGGCTCCCCAGAACAGGTTTGGGGGTGAGCGTTGTGGGCAGGCCTCCCGGGGCCCTTCCTCGTCTGTTCTTTTTTGCGCCATTTGGCTCGTCTGTTCTGGAACCATACCTGCAACGAGAAAATTAGAGTAAATCTCAGTCAAAGATTATTTGTGTAAATGTAATGTCATAAGAAATCCATATTTATTATTTATGGACGGTTCGACACAATCAAAGACAGTGTAATGTTGTAAATGTGTGAAGTGTTTGTGTGAGGGCGGGGCAGTGAATCCACACGAGCGCGGCGTGACAGTCCATCACTGTGTAATACTGGTCAACCTCCATCAGCCATGCACTGTTAAGACCAAGTGGCCGGATATCGCTGTTGCAGTGGCGGCGCCAGCGGCAGTGACAGTGACAGTGACAGTGGCAAGGGCGGCAGCTGACATACGTCCGAGTATCGAGCGTCAATTCAATTTGTGTCACCTCAGCCGAAGACTACGGACTGCGTGCGGTAATGGCGGCTCCGTCTACCATGATAATAGATATCAACTCTCTTGTCCCACTGGCCACGCCGTGCTACTCCCATCTGTAGTGCAGGGGGCAATACAGGCCATATTGCTCTACTTCCCCCTCAGCCAAACACCTCCCCTTGATGCGCAGTCCTCGCCGCTATGACCCATGACATAAAGGCGATATCAGTGTGGCCGAGAACCCCATCGGAGCCGCACGCCACGCTAGCATGCCATGTATATCAAGTCGATTTATTAATATCCCCAAAACAAGCATTGCCACGTCCCCACGCGAGCCCCGCCCACTCGCTACCCTCCCACGGCACCCCACTATTAACATATCAACTCCTGACGGCACAAGTCCAAATCAAAAGACGTAATTTCGCACAGCACAAGAAAAACAATTCGAGCTTGTGAGTTCACGGGAGGGGAAAAGAAAAATCCCAACGGACCCAGCAGCAAATTAAGTAATTTTCCAAATCGAAGATGTGAGGAAGGGGAGTCGCTGCTGCCGTGAGGGAGGGAGAGTGAGGTGGTGGTGGAGGGGAGTGTGGTGGAGAGAAGTGGATGTAACGAGTGTGGTGGAAAGGAGTGGTTATAGTTGTTGGTACTGCGGAGTGTGGTGACAAATGAACTGAATATGAATGAAGTTGTAAATGAGGTTGATAGAGTGGTAGGTAAGGTGGCTGTATCTGTGGTGGCGGTGGGTGTGGTGGAGAAGAATGTGTGGTGGTGAAAGGAGATGGTGCAGACAAATGGAGGTCGCGAATTAGTGTTGTGATGAAGGTAGTGGTGGTGATGAGTGGTACAGAAAGTGGATGTGACGAATGTTCTCGTGGTGGTGGTAGTGAATGTGGTAGAAAGAGGAAGGTGTTATGGTTAGTTTGGTGGTGGCGAGTGTGGGGGATAGAAATGAATGCGGTGTGCGTCGTGGAAAAGAGTAGACGAAGTGGTTAGTATGGTAGTGACTGTGGTGGAAAGGAATGGGTATAGTATTTTATGTAATGGTCATAGTGAAGGATGTGATTGTTGTGATGAGTGAGGTAGGGACAACTATGGTGGTGGTGTGTGGTAAAGTCACTGCAAGAATGGTGGTGAATGGAGCAGTGGTGAATGGAGCGTTGGTGAATGGAGCGCTGGTCAGTAATGTGGAAATAGATGAGGCGATGATAGTGAAATGAAAGAGAACGTGTATGGTAATGTGTGTGATGACGACTGAGGAGGACACAAGTGTGGTGAGATACTGTATGGTGATGGCTTCGATACTAGTGGTGAATGACGTGAATATTACTCTCATGGGGAGAAATACAGCGAAGGAAGTATCCAAGGTAGTCAATATGGTGTAAAAAGCTGGTATTTTGTAGGGTTTCTGTTCGTCAGTGGTCAGCGGGAGAGTGGCAGTGTGATTGGTTGTGATAGCCCGAATGTGAAAGAGTGTGGGGTGAGGAGAGACCACGGGACAGAGATGTAGTGTGCCATGCGGTGAGCTATCATGACAAGCTGGCGTGACAGGGGTAGGCAGGACTGAGTAGGGTTGAGAGGGTGGGTGAGGCGGAGGGAGGACGAGTGTGTGTAGAGGTTGAGTGAGCTGTGAGTAACATGTGAATGTATGGGAGGAAAAACTGAAGAACTAAGAAAAGGTTCAGCTGTGTGTGTGGGGGGGGGAAGGGTGAGTGTATGTTGAGGGAAAGTAAAACGTGAGTATGCAGAAAGAGAGGAAGGGTTAGGAAGGTTAAGAAGGATATGAGGGTGGGTGAGGTGAGGGAAGGGTGAGAGAATTGTGAGATAGTGAAGAAACGGAAAGTGTGAGAGAGGAAAGCACGAGGGAAGGATAAGCAGGGTGGAGAGGACAGAAGAGGGAGGAGAAAGGGCGAGTGCGTATGAAGGTGGGTGAAGAAGAGGGAGGGAAGGATGAAAGAATGAAAGTAGGTGTCGGAAGATAGGTGTACGTATGCGTGGGGAAAGGTTAGTGAGAGTGGGTGAAGACAGGAAAGGGGTGAGGTAAGCAGAGTACTTGTGAGTGAGAGTGGGATGAGGTTGCAGGTGAGTAGGGTAAGGCGTAAGAGGTGATAAGGTGAATGTGGGTAAGGTAGGGTTGAGTGAAGGAAGACGGAGTGGAGGGATGTGCTGAGTAAGTTGGGTGGAGAGGATGCTTGGCGGGAAGGAATGAGATAAAAGGTAGGGTGAGAGAGTAAACCCATAAATGTAAGAAAGATCCAAATGGAGGATGAATGTAGTTAAGGTAGGGTAAATGTATGTGAGAAAAGACAGAGGGTGAATGAGGGTGATTGTTTAGTATAGTGTGAGGGAGAGAGGGTGGCAGGGAAAGGATGGGGAAGGATGGAGTGGAGAAGGTAAGTGTGAATGAGTCTAGGCAGAGATGAGAGGATGAGTGTGAGTTGGGGAGAGCAGATGGGGAAAGGTGACAGAGGACAGGATAAGGAGGGTAAGCCTGGGTGAGGATAAATTCATGCAACGTAATGAAAGAGTAGGTAAAGTGGCGTTGGGGTGTGTGGGGAAGTGAAGGTAAGAAAGGGTCGATTGCAGTGTGGAAGTCAAAACATTCTTTCACCGTAGTCTAGATCAAGGTGAGCTAGACAGAACTGGGCGTAAAATGAGAAGGCAAAGAGGGTGTATGAAGAAGTGCCGCATGAAAATGTCATCAAAGCAGAAATTATGGCACTTAAAGACAATTAAAAGAGAAATGGGTAGTGTACAAAGTGTGTGCGTGTGTGCGTGCGTGTGTGTGTGTGTGTGTGTGTGTGTGTGTGTGTGTGTGTGTGTGTGTGTGTGTGTAATACAGATTAAGGCATTGTAGTGCATGATAGTGTAGTGTACATCAGTGCAGTGCAGTGTCGAGTGGAAATGCCATAAAAGCAGTCATACGAGGAAGAACAACGTGACTGTTAGACTGACTAGCAAGTGTGAGTGAGTGAATGGGGTGGCAGTAAGTGTTTGTGTCTCCCTGAACTAACATAATTATGGGTGACTATTGAATGGAAGGGAAGTGCGTGATCAGGTACAGTAAATCAGAGGGAGCTTTGACAAACTAATGCCCTACTGAGATTTGAAGAGCTGACAAGGGATATGGTTTGATTTGCCAGTACCAAAGACTTTAAGACAGAAGGAATTATACCCACTTACTGGCACTGCTCTGGTTGTGAAGATTCGAGTACAACATATTTGGTCTGACTTGGACCCATTTTCTGGAGCCGATGCTGTTTTTTTCTTCACAGTAAACGCAATGTCAGTATGAGGATAAAGTTTCATCCAGGAGTATGCAGTAGTTGGGAATTCCTTTAATTGGAGAAGTCTTATCTAAGGTCATCACCTGGATATTTACACAACATCTTCAGTATGGCAGACCTCCAACGAGTTGAAGAATTTAAGTGATACTAATTTCACAATATAATGCCATCATTGCACTGAGGCAGTTAATGGTGAGTTCATTAACCCCGTCACTAGATGCGTCTCACACTAAGTATATTCGTCTGGCAGGAGCAACAATAAATAAAGATAATATGCATCGCTGGGAAGAAGCTAGAATGCAGTAAATTAAAACATAAAAAGATGAAAAGAATAACTACGGTGTCTTTGTACAGTATCGCCTGGATGGCAACACAAGAATAAAGATGGCTAAAATATAAACAAACATCAGTAGTGAATGTCTAAAAACAAGATGAGCGAAAAGAATGGCAGTGTGAATTATTCTGACCTGGAGATAAACCTGTATATTGCTTGGACGTAAATACAAACATATACATATTTACGCGTGATATACCAAAACAAGTCACCCAGTAACGTTAAAAAGCCTGCGCTATAAAAATCACTGGCTTCAGTAACAAGTGGAGGCGAAGTTGCGTAGGCTTTATGGACGAGGGCAAGAAGTTTGTATCCTTGACTTTGATCTTGGTGATGCATGAGTGAGCGGGCGAGAGTGAAAGGGCAAGTGTGCGGGCGAGAGTGACGGCTGGAGGGTGGTAATAATTCAGACACACGAGTTTGCTACAGGGGTGCCATGTGAGGCGCTTCATCACAAGGAATACATGAAGTCGTTGCCGGCTGGGATTTCGCCATGATAGATTATATTGTCTTTTCTTGGCCACATAAACTTTAGCTCAGTTAAGCACTTAGTACAGTAGTATAGTATTATATTTTGGCTACTGGCACACGGTTTATTCTGCTTGCTGCTAGACGGTTTCATTCAGCTTAGAGAACCCCCCTGACCATCAGACTAGGTTACATCCGTCTTAAGTACCGCAATTAATTGAGCGTGATAGCGACAGAATTAACTCATAAACGAGGGACAGCGACGATGACATTTTACTCTGGCAACTAGTACACTATTAGACACCACAGGAAAGTTACCCCCTCCCCATCCCCATGTCCAAGAGTTAACCTTAGATATTTAGAGGGATTTTTGAGGTCAAGGCGTCTTTGTCATCATTTAAAATTTAACCTCCTCACCACGACAAGTTCTCCTGAGCTGAAGAAAATCGTCTGGCAATAGCAGGATTACATTAAGAAACCGTAGTGTAGGTGTAAAGGGCTTGTGAAAGAGTGAGAAAGCGACATCATATGCTTTAGATACACAGCAGGGGATATTTATGTCAGAAGTTATTCATTCTCACTTGAAAGTTTGATGGCGACTGTGATTGAAAGTGGCGGCCAAAAATCAATTACTGCTAGTTATTTCACGAGTACTCAAGGCGGAGTGTGTTTCCCTACTGGACAGGTGAGAATCAAGGTTAGGAAGATGATGATGATGATGATGATGATGATGATGATGATGATGATGATGATGATGATGATGATGATGAACAAAAGGAACCTCTACAATAAATTCATTCCAAGTATTGATGGCATGTAGGATTGATGATGATGATGATGATGATGATGATGATGATGATGATGACGATATCCAACTCACCTATCAACAATAACAAAGTGGTATTTCATAAAGGTTTGTTCACTTAGCCGTGGGAACATAACACAAGAGAAAGGAGAAAGAACACGCCATGAAGAAAAAATATTATGATACACAGAAAAAAAAAAGCCTGATGTATGGGCAGTGTTAATGGAAATATGGGGGACTGGAGGGTAGATCTTTCCCTCTTTTATTTTCACTTTCTTTCTTTCGTTTTATTCTTTATATTCTTTCGTCTTTCACTCTATCTTTATTTTGGTCATTTTCTTTTGTTACGAGAAACACCCCCCCCCCTTTTTTTTTTTTCAATCTATCGTTTTTCTTTTCTGTTTTGACAATTGTTTTACGTTCTCTTTCTGTATTCATTCTTTTTGCGAGATTATATTTATTATGTTTCTGGCGGATCTTTTTCTTTTTTTTCTTAATTCGAGATGATAATGATACTGGTATATAATAAATACTTAATAAAATGTAAAATTATATTAACGGGAGAGAGAGAGAGAGAGAGAGAGAGAGAGAGAGAGAGAGAGAGAGGGGTATAGCACGCAAGGGAGCACCACGAACTACACCCCTTATTAGTGACCAACACCACTCTATAATTGATAAAACAGGAGAGAGAGAGAGAGAGAGAGAGAGAGAGAGAGAGAGAGAGAGAGAGAGAGAGAGAGAGAGAGAGAGATACAGAAAAATAACACTAAAGGCAGACAGACAATAACTGATTGATTGACAAGGGTAAACGGGTTGGTACATAAATAGATAATGCGAACACACACACACACACACACACACACACACACACACACAAAGAGAAACAAAGACAGACATACATATTGACAGAAAGAGAGGAACAGAATGATAGACAGGCAGACAGACGGACGGAGAAAGAAAAAGAGACGGATATATCAACACACAGAAAGACAGGAAAAACAAGTAGACAGACAGACACTGATAGCTAGATGGAGAGACAGAGAGAGAGAGAGAGAGAGACAGAGGGAGAGACAGATGAAGAGAGAGACAGAGGGAGAGACAGATGAAGAGAGAGACAGATGGAGAGACAGACAGAGGGTGGCCAGGCAGTGTGGTGTGTACTCCCTCGCGTGACACCACCACGTCTGACTCATCTCACCTTGCAAGTGCTCACATTACCCCTTCACTCTGATCTTTCTGTTTACCTGTCTGTCTTTCTGTCTCCCTGTCAAGATGTCTGTCTATTTATCTGTTAGGTATTAATATCTGTCTGTTCATGTTTCTGTTTTTGTTCCTGTCTGTCTATCCATATGTCCATCTAGCTGTCTGTCTGCCTATCCAACTATCATGTGTCCACAAACTTACCAATCGTTCTCTCTATCAGTCAAACTACTTATCGATCTATATATTTACCCTGCGAGTCCTATGGGGTCTCACTCGAATTCTCTCTCTCTCTCTCGTCTGGCATGCGGACCAAAGCATGAATACAAATGAAAAGGAAACGCAGCAGAAGAACAATTATCAAGAAGAAAAATACAGCGCAGCAGCAATATTTCCCCTCCTCCTCACTACCGCTACACGTTTTCTTTCATTTCAGGGGAGACGCACAGAGGAGGGTTTAATATACAAGACACTCAACCGATACTCTCACAGTCCGTGTAGAAAAAAAACAGGAAAAAAGGCTGAAGACAAAAATGTATCAGCACGGATGAAAGAAAAAAAAAAATGCAGGTAATGATTTTCTTTTAATTTTTTACATGTTATCAAATGTAATACCTATCATTTTACAGACACAATCGAGGATATAAATTACAGTAACGATTGGACAGCAAGGGAAATTAGGAACCAATTTTAACAGTACTAAATACGCAGGAAAATATTACAAGACTGTTGCCAAAACGTAACATGGAAGTGAGAGATACCAATGAAAGATATTTGGAAATCACTACATATATACGTGCAGCGGAATTAAGGAGGTTATAAATAGGAAGAGGCTAAAGGGAAGAGTATAACAGATACCAAATCTCAACACTGGACTTTAAAAAAAACAGAAAAAAAAAACGAAAAGAAAAACTGCTGCTGGTTAAACTTACAATGTGTTATATGGATACATGTTGCATCGCAGAAAAAAGATTAAGACCAGTAGAAACACGATAATGACCAGAAAAGTATGAAAGGAGGTTGAAAATGTAATAGGTAAGAGGTGATAGGTAATTAATAGGTAATGTAATGGGTAAAGCCGATAAAAACGAAAAGGAGCAACAGTTATATTTCAGTTAACTAATAAAGGCAACATTATAAATTTTAACCTTCATAAATATCTCCACAAGCGAGTCGTATATTTTTCTCTGCCTAAACTGAGACAATTTTAATTATTACTTAGAAATATCGCGAGAATAGAGGTTTAAGCAAATAGAAAGATATCCATACTAAAAATTCAGAAAATATGGGTGAATTATAAATAACGATGTGAGTAATGTGGAGGTTAGTTAATCGAAAAAGTACTGCACTGTTTCTTAAGCAAAGAAAAAAGTTCACAGAAAAGTTGGAATATAAGTAAGAAAAGTTGATGCCAGGAGAGAGAGAGAGAGAGTTGTGTAGCAGCAAATATATTACGAACGCACTTCATATTATATAAGCAAACAAATTTACACAAGCAACTTAAAGATCAAGCAAAAGTGATTCCAAAATGTAAACAAGGATATAATAAACCAAGAGAGAATTAGAAGGTTCATGAATTACACACACACACACACACACACACACACACACACACACACACACACACATTCACAAGGAAGCAGTAAGGCGCAAATCCATACATAGCAAGGAAATGAAGTAAACGGATCTTGATTTTTTATTCTGTCCAGTTTTTCGTGGGAAGAACAACTTTTCTACAAGTGTATAACATTTGGCTCTTTTGTCTTTGCATTAAAAATAAATAAATCAACCAGGCACTACAATATTTATCAAGAAAATATTAAAATACGCAAACATGGCAAAGATTAAATAACAAAAACCAACACCAATAACAAAGTACGGACTGGAGTTGTAGGTAGGAAATTGAATAAAGAAAAATCGTACTTTGTTTGATAAAGCAAAAAGAATAAAGAATAATATACACAGGCCAAATAGTAAGTAAGGAAAAGCGATACATAAGCATTAGGAAGGTCGTGAATTACAAACGTTAAAGTTTATAGAAGATTTGCTGGACAATGTTTACCAATTACGCGGAAATATGAACAAGCGAGTTAAATTTAAGGAAAGAGTAGACACCAAAACATAAACAAGGGTGCGTCTTACATGCCGGGAAACAAATTAAGAAAAAATTATTAAGATTAGCACACAAAAACAGTTTGCTTAAACACTGTGTAAGGCCAGTATCAAAACAAATAAGGTTCCGATTTATGAAGCGATGAATAAAATGATCAGTTAAAGAAACAAGATTTTGTACCAGAATAAACACGAGGCTGAAAATTACATGACAAAAGCAAAAACAAAATGAACATTAAAAATAAACAGTAATAAAGAAAAAAACTAAGAAACGCTGATACCATGATGTAAACGACAGTGGGAGTTGTATGAGTAAATGAAACAAGAGAGGATCACATTAATTCAGATAAAAGAACGCAAAACAAATTGAAAAAGTGAGGTCGACGATAAAACAAGGCTGTAAGTTATATGGTGGCTAATTAAAACGGAGATAACTACAGTAATAATCAATCTAGCATACGCAAGTTGTAAATCGAGCCAGAAAAACCGATAAGAAAATGTAAACAAGGATGCGACTTACACGGCATAACCTTAGGATCGACATGACGTGACCGAAGAAGAAATAAAAATCTAGTCGAACGAGCGGACGGCCCTCGCCTGTGGCCACGTCATAATGCGGATAAATGCGAAGAAAAACTTGTGAAAATTCGCCATGAGGGAGAGTGAGTGTGTTGAGTCACGGGATGGAAAAGGAGGAAGGGAAGTGATGGGGGGGAGGGAAGAGGAAGGGCAGGAGGAAAGGAAGGGGGAAGAGGGGAGAGAAAAGGATGGGGAGCAAATGAGATGTTTACGAACAGGTATGAAAGAGGGAAAGGAAAGGAAGGAGGAGGGGAGAGAGGAAGGGGAGAAGAGAATGAAGGAAAGAAGAGTGCGGGTAGGCAGGGAGAGGCCTGAAGAGAGGAAGGGAAGGAGGGGAGGGAGATAAAGGCCTAGCGAGAGGAAGGGGAGGATCGGAGAGAGGGAAGGGAGGGAAGGGAAGGGAGGGAAGGGAAGGGAGGAAAGACAATGAGAGACTAGGAGAGAGAATGGTGAGGCAAAGAGGTAGAAGAGGGAGAGAAAAAAGAGAATAGAAGCAGGGAGAATCTGGGTGCAGGAAGGGGAAGGAAGAGGTAAGAAAGGGGGAGAGGTAAGTGCATGGAGGAATGAAGGGAAGATAGGAAAGGAAGTAGGAGACGGGGAGGAAAGAGTAAGAGGTGTGGAGGGATGGGAAAGTGGTTGGGGAAGAGAAGGAAGGGTAGCGAGGTTAGGGAGGAAAGAAGATGAAAGCCACGTGAAAAAGAAAGAAAGAAAAAAAAACAGCGATGTAATGAGGAAACAGGATAAAGCAAGGGAGTGGCAACAGAGGGAAAAAAGGAAAGGGCGTTAGGAGAAAAGGAAGGGAAGGAGGAGAAAGGGAAGGAAGACAGGAAGAATATGAATGAATGAAAGGAAAAAAAAAAAGGCAGATAGGAAACATGGAAAATATGTGATAAGAAAAAGAGAAGAAATGAGCACAGGAAAGCGGGGAGGTGAAACGGAAAGAGAGGGAGGGAAAAAGGAAAGGGAGGGAAGAGAAAAGAGAAGAGATGGAGGAGGAACGGAAATAGGGACGAGGCAATTATGGCTGAGAGAAGAAGTAAAGAGAAGAGAGGAGGAAACGAAAAAGAGGGGAGGAGGAGAGGATGTAGTGAAGATAGAGAGAGAGTGGGATACGGAAAAAGACGAGGAAGGAGGAGTAAAAGATGGTATGAAATAAGAAAAGGAAAAGGAGGCTGGATAAAATGAAGACGAAAGCCCAAAAGGAAAGACCTAAATGATGAAAAAGGGTGTAAGATGTCCAGCGTTCAGAGTGTACATGGGTATACAAGTAATCCCTTCACTACAACGACTTATTTATAACTTATTTTGGGTATCTACAGCGGATTTTGTCTGGCTTAGGAGAGACTGAGACTGATTGAAACTGGTGGGATTATAATAATGTAGTCTTGAATAACCCCTTCACTACTTGAGGCCATTTCTAAGTTGACTATAATCATCTAGCTCATGGGTGCCTAATTGTAATGAAAAATACATCCTCGTGTTGAAAGGGTTACCAGGAAGTGTATCGTTCCCTAACCAGGCTATTCGCAGGGGTGTACTAAAAACACTAAGGACCACCCGACAATACCCACTCTCAGTTTTTTTTTTTTTTAGTAACTGATTAATACTAGCCTTTTCTTGGTTCGTACAGCTCTAGTGCTCAGTTCCAGCCAACGCCAGATACCTATATTTGACAGGGTGAATCATGTAAACCTGAGAGTGTTAACATTCTCTCTACTAATTCTCATAATCGGGACAGCTCTAGTAGTCTATTACAGATAATGCCAGAGACTATAACTGAGTGAATCATGGGAGCCGGTGTGTTTGAAATATCTTCCTCCCTCAACAGATCAAGTTCATCCCATTTTCAATTAACTCCATTTACGAATACGACTCAAGAGCATATCCAGGACTGTAGATTGAGGGAAGGGTTCCACTAGGTACACATGTCCAGCCCAGAATGCTGATGGGATGAGAGAAAGGAGTTAAAGAATCGTATTAAAATTCTTCAGGGACTCCCTCGGAAATCTAATCAACATTTTGTATGGTCTGCCAAAAAGAACATAAAATTTATTATAATGTTAAGTTGGACAGTATATCATATCAACTGTGTAGGAGGGAAGGGGGAATTTCAAAAAAAAAAAAAAAAAAAAAAAAAAAAAAAGACCCCTTGTTACGCTACTCGACTTCATTCATCTCACTCTAAATGCATCTGAACCCACGCGACCTACAAACCATTTGTCCCCCACACCTACCACCCTCATCTCACCTTCCTGTTTTGTTTTGTTTTTACCCATAGGACAGCTATGTTAGCCATAATTTCCCCAGCAACAACCCACAAAATGCCAACAGATCTATTGCTGATTGCTCTCTTTTGTACTCCTTTGTATACTCATCTATCCTTCTGTAACTTCTTTACAGTGAAACCCTTCCCTTCCACCAAAGAACATTCCACTCCCACCACAAATCCCAACAACATCCTCACTATTTTAACTCTCCCTTCCCCAACGGATCCTTCTCACCCACCAAATCATTCTCACCCCTCAGCTTCTCTTGTCCCCTCACCTCACCAGATCACTTTTTCCCTTTCCCTCACTCGACTCATTAACTCCTTGACTATGAGACATAATATTACATATAAACTGATCAGCAATGAAGAGCATAGGATTATAAAGTAAATTCATAACTATCTTTGGGGATGTATTTTACGGAAGGATATCTGAAATGTGAGCTGCTCATTGGTGCTGAATATGCATTTTTGCCAAGCTGTATAGTAGATCAAAAGAAAATAACTTGAAATTGTGGATCATTACCCTTTCCCGCCGCCCCTGCCCGTCAGTGTACCGCTCTCTATATATCTTACGGACAATGAAGTGTAAGCGCGTGGAATTCTAGCCTGACGATGCAAAACATATTATGAAGGGAATTTTTTCCTTTCCTAATTGAGACATAACTTAGGCAATATAGAGAAGCTCAAGCGCGTAGAATCCTAGACCTACGAGGTGCAACATACCCTGAGTGAGAACCTTCCCTCTTTAACTCACACACATCTCACAACCTTCGCTTCTTAACCCAGACATATCTCACACATTATGGCGGAGCTCAAACCTGTACTTGTGTTACCTCTGGCCTCTCTCGCCCGGCTTAAAATACATAAACAACCCTAAGCTAGGAGGGCGGGAGTCGCTTTGGGGTATTTTGTGCGTTTTGGGGCCCTCGTCACGGCGACATGATGTAACGGGCGCATGGCTTTACCGACACAAGTCACGAACCCAGTCGCAAATTGAATTACCCTCGACCGCGCCGCGAAGGTCTCAAAATCACAACGAAAATTGCTGTGTGAAAAATCTTTTTGGAGGGGAGGCTTAGTATTACAGACGGTGGCTTTCATTTATTTTATACCACGTTATATGGCGGCCAATGACATAATCAGCCGTTACGGGATCACAGGCCATGTAATCTTAGTGAATTTGGCGGCCTGTGTTTCTTGCCCTTGATGGCCATATTATTACGGGAGCCAGCAACTCTTTTATTAGGAGCCCGGCGAACTCTTATTACCGTGCGGTCGGCGTGCTCATATCAGTGAGAGGCTTCAGTGAGGCTTAACTTACCCACTTTATGCTGTATACCTTTATACAGATCATCAACCCTCGGACTTCTGCTGAGTTGTCAGTGAGACTCTGACTCTCGCCAGACGATTTTACTCGCCTCTATAACATCTTCGGGTTAAGAGGCTATCTTGAATAAGCCTTAAAGTTTGGCTGACAACTTGTCTATTTGTCTGACACAAGACGGTTTTCCTTGTCAGTTTAAGGAAAACAGTTCCTTTACTTTTTAATCAGTTCTACTTTGTTCTTTTTTCGTTTTTTAAGTTCAGTGTTCACTATATTTTGTTCTCGTTATTCTTGTCATTCTTATCTACTGTAAATTCCTACCTTTGTTTGCAATCCCTCCCATCCCTTTGCAGGCTACTCTATTTTGGGGTGATCATTTTACCTATGTTTGTAGGCTCTTCTGTTTCCTTTATGCATATTTTTCTTTTTCTTCTTTTATTTGTTCTCTAGAAATTTGTTCAGTGATTTTGTGTCCCAAGATTAAATTCTCTTCCTCGAAGCATTGTCTGTTCTCTCCGTGTGTGTGTGTTTTTTTTTCTTAGTCTGGCTTTGTTCATTTTTAGTACATTTTCTCCCCTTCTTCCGTCTAATGTGCTGTTATTTTTGTTTTTCCCTTTTTGTTTTACTCTTTCCTCCGCCTCATTTCTAGCCTCATCAGTGTCTCTTCCTTCCATTGTACAGCCTATTTTTATTCCCTCTTGCCTATTTTTCATTATGTTTCAATATTTTCTGTTGTTCAGTATGTTTATTCAGGTTCTGTTCTCATCCTTTCTGATATTTTTGATTTTTTGTTTTTAATATAATGTTCCTTCATGGTTAATTTTAATAATAGTTTTAGAATGGCTTGGGTAATAGTTTTAGGATAGTTTTAGATACATTGCTCTCCCCGTTTTTATTTTTATTTTTTCTTTTCATGACACGTTGAACAAAACGTGGAATTCAGTCTGCCTCCTCCTTAGCATCTCATGTGGTGCTCTGTGGTACTAAAGAATTACATCCACGTACAAATAATATATTCACAATGAGGGAACAATAGTTTACCCTCGACTTACACTCTCTATAGATACAAGTTCTATATTACACCACTGTGCTGTACTTTAATCTCTTCTACTATACTCGTTTTACGTTAACTTGGCCAAAAATTGCCATCTCTCCATCTTGAATGCCGAGCTGTAGCAATAGATTAACGCTAGAATATAGTGCTAGTCACGAAGCAGTGCTATGGAAAGGATGTAGAGGCGTAGCTTTGACAATCACTAAACTACGTGAAATAAGCTGCAAAAAGACGAAAATCTGGGACAAGTTAAGATGAAAGAACTATAGCTGTTACAGGACGCATAAATCCCGGAGTTGATCCAGTTATTCCTCCATCACCACTCACACCCCAAATAACTCTACTACTTCTCCCTTCTAACAATTTCTCCCTTCTAACTACTTCTCCCTTGAACAAATATTCCCATCTAACAGCTACTCCCTTCTAACAATTTCTCCCTTCAGACAATTTCTCCCTTCTAACAACTACTCCCTTCTAACAACTACTCCCTTCTAACAACTTCTCCCTTCTAACAAAATCTCCCTTCTAACAGTTTCTCCTTTCTAATAATTTCTCCCTTCTAACAACTTCTAACAATTTCTCCCTTCTAACAACTCCCATCTAACAACTTCTCCCTTCTAACAAAGTCTCCCTTCTAACAACGTCTCCCTTCTAACAACTTCTCTCTTGCAACAATTTCTCCCCTCTAACAACTTCTCCCTTCTAACAACTTCAATGTAATGCACGTCTTTTTTTTTTTTTCACTGTAATTTAGCTGGTGTTTCATTTTTTAAAGTTTATAAAAAATCTTGTACTGAAGGGGTTAAGGAAGGATGCATAATACCCCACCTGTTTGAAAAAAAAAAAAATCTTTCCTAAATCGCATTAAGTCGATTGGAAGCAGACTGGAAGAGTAAAAAGATGAGAGAGAGAGAGAGAGAGAGAGAGAGAGAGAGAGAGAGAATCCGGCTGAAGGCGTAAGAGCCGTATACATTTTGTCTTAAGAGACTTCGTACTACCGTTATCAAAGCACTTGTTTTGTGAAGTATAGGTTAATATTTTCTAGTGTTATTTGGATCTTTGTAATATCGACAAGGCTTGCATCAGTAACATCTATCTATCTATCTATCTGTAGCCAGACACCTTAATCCCGTAAGGGGTGGCCACTAATATATCGCCTCCATGTCGCCCTGTCCCCTGCCTTTTCGCTGCCCTCCCCGCAGCTCACACACACCTCACTCATATACATTCAAGAGGATATTAAGATGTAAAATCAAAATAATTCGGCGAGGAAGAGTTGTTAACGAAAACTCCCAAAACAGCGATATTTTGGCCTTGAGTCTGAGGATCTCCTATCATCACCCTAACACACTGAGGGGAAATGATCCAAAGACAGGGAGAGGAAAAGCAAAGCATAAAATAGGAACTGTAAAGATAATGCCTAATGTAATGCTGTATTCATGGATTCCCTTATCATTCAGACCTTGTATTTTCTCAGTCACATCTTACAAGGCCATCAATGAATACAGATCATGTACTTCACGGTGTTGGGTACAGAGACCGTCACATCATTATATCGTAAAATGAATATTATTTGGCGGCTGAAGGACAATCAAGTATAAGTTAATGACGCCACTTGCACTAAAAAAGCTATTCAAGACTTACTAAACCTTTTTATCCGAAAGTCTCACACAAACGCAATGAATGTGTCTGCATGTATAAAAAAAAAATCGTGCAGAATGTGTTAATGGTGCTGGAAATTTGACAAAAAGGTGGGCAGTAGTGTTACTCAGTTACTGTTTTTTTTCTTCTTAATTCTTCACCGTTAGTGGTTTGCATAACTGAAATAGTCATTCGTATCGTAAGGCAAGAAAGAGAGAGAGAGAGAGAGAGAGAGAGAGAGAGAGAGAGAGAGAGAGAAATCATATATAGCTGCACCCACCCATGTACTTAAGGGGAGAGATTTACAATATTTATTCACAGGTGAAGCACTTACAGGACATCCTTCTGGCGCAAAGGCCCTCCGAGTATAGCTAACTGCCCAGTGCTCTACCCTGCCCCTCAGTGTCATTTTTACGACTATCCTGGCACTAAGCAGGTATGCAGTCGACTAGAGGCACACCACACGCATCTCAGACACAACCTACTGTAAACACACCCCAGACGCACCCCACCCACCCCACCAATACCTCCCATACCTCTACAACCCCATAAGCCCTGGACCCCATTCGTCAAAAAAGTACGGGGGTTTAATGAGTGAGTTGGTGAGTGAATGAGCGAGTGACTCAGTTAGGGACACACGCTGGATTTGCCCGCCCCAGCGAGTACAGCAAAAAACAAATAACAAACAGAAAGCGTATCTTAAGTGGAAATTGTTGTAAACATGTTTACTACTATAAGTTTTCTCTAGGCTGAATAAATCGTACAACTTTGGACAGAAAAGTAAGAAAAAAACAGACAAAAATATGTGAATCATGTAATCTTGCTGAGTGATGTCTTCCTCAGGTCGGGTAATTCGAACGGCAACAACAGGAGTATTACAGGGTGATTCATAAGTCCACCACTACTCTTACGGCAACAAAGTCCCGTAAGAGTAATGACAGGCTTTTGTGGTTCACGCTGTATGAAATAATAAGTCATCACAGTTTAGTGGCTTAGACTTTGAAACGCAGGAGGAAGGCACACCGTAGCTTCTAAGGTATTTTTTGTGGACCAGACTTCCCACACTTGTCAAACGTAATTGTGTAAGATACTTGTGTCAATTTAGCAGCGGTTTCGACAGTATCCTACAAATAAATCGGGTGCATCAACAGTCATTCAGCGGACCGTACAAGGATTAGGTATTTCTGACAATAGTCCTGAAATACGCTGTACATAGCACTGTAATTTAGTACACAGTGCGAGGTAGTAACGTTGTACAAGCACACTGTTCCCCGTTTGCTCCTCGTAGCTTTCGTGATAGACGGTGCTCCCCTTCACTTCAATCCGATGACGTCTTGTTATATTATTCCTGCTATTTTAAGACAATTTCATTCAACTTAGGAAAAAACTCTTATTGTAGGATTTAATGGAGGCTGAATCTGACTCCTCCAGTTTGAAAAATCGAAATAAAAAAATAGATAAACAGAGGTCAAAATAAATAGATAGATAAACAGACAGATAAATAAATAAGTAAATAAGCGTCACCTTACTAATGGGGTAAACGATACACAGACAAAATGGTTCCTTATTTACTCTTCATAGCAAATAGGGTCAACTTTCGAAATACGGCTGTCCTC
This sequence comes from Coenobita brevimanus, assembly GCF_032717465.1. NCBI lineage: Eukaryota > Metazoa > Arthropoda > Malacostraca > Decapoda > Coenobitidae > Coenobita > Coenobita brevimanus. The sequence goes on from NC_137064.1 coordinate 3,818,973, forward strand.
TCTTCTGAACCCCCTTCGCTACTTATTTCCTGTATTATTGCTGTTCTCAGACGATTTTATTCAGCATAGGAGGGCTTTTCGAGCTTGAGGTACAAAATATAGCATTTATTAATTCCTTTACTACATGAAATATCAATAAAGCAGAATAAACTCAAGAATAAGACATCACCGTAGCGAAGGGGTCAGTACCGTGCAATCATACGGTTCTCTGTTTCTGATAATTTGGTGGACTTAATAACGGTACTATGCACACCGTAGCCTTTTCACTGTTACTGATACATCAGGGATTTTAGTGTAATACTAGATTGTTTTATACAGCTGGGGAAAATAGAAGCAGTTAGTGGGCAAAGAAGAATAGTAGTAGTAGTAGTAGTAGTAATAATAATAATAATAATAATAATAATAATAATAATTATTATTATTATTATTATTATTATAGTAATAAATAAATAAAAATATCGATTAACTTTTGTCGCCAGGGTATACTTTATTCAAACTTACTTCAAACGATTTAGAGCAACTGAGAGAAAGCCTGGCAGTCAGTGGGTTTATGGCTTTATTATGCTTAGTTCCGGGGACTCTGCAACGTATCCTCCTTACCACCCTGCGTTACATCTGTCTATCTATCTATCTAACTCTCTATCTATCAATCTATGGCCAGGCTCTTTAATCCAGTGCGGGGTGGTCACAAATAAGTCGTTTCTATGTCGCCCTGATCCCTACCAATTTTCTGCCCTCCCCCCAGTTCACACCCCCCTCTCTCATATACCGGTACCTCTTTACTCCATCCCTCCATCTCATCCTTGGTCTCCCCTCCCTCTCTCCCCCTCCACCCCACTCACATACACTCTCCTTGTTAGTCTCTCGCTCTCCGTCAACTGGAGATTCCAAGTGGTTCCTTTGCCTTTATAGGTGAGCTTTTTAGTTGCAAACAAAATTTATTGAATGAAGGTATCACATGCATAAAGAATTTCAACTCTCCTTCACATAGGAGTAAAGTTATTAGTTTCTGCTTAGCGTGACGGTCGGGTCGGGCCGCTCATTTCCAAACTTAACAGCAAACATCGCTCGCTCGTAATTAACATTCTCAGCGATGTTCTCGAGGCATGAAGACTTTTCTCTTGATATTCTGGAACATCTGAACACTTTTAGGAATGTACCAGAGGGAACAGAGCACATTTTGAGAGCAAATTCATCAACAGTTGTAAATTTGGTCCGGCAACTCTACCTAACATTCTAATTCAGGTGACGAATTTTGTTGATGCATTTCTCGTACCTCCAGACGATTTGGTTCAGCTTGGAGTAGATTATTTTATGTTATTTTATTATTATTATTATTATTATTATTATTACTGTAGTAGTAAAGGTGTGACAAAGGCAATATCTAACCCCTGCAGTTCGATATCTCAGTCTGAATAAAGCCGTTTGGAGACAGCAAAAACCAAAATGAAGAGTCATCGGACTGAAGGGGTTAAGGTTATAGAGGATCGTCGTAGGGAAGTGGCGCCAATTTTTCGCCAACTAAGTGAAATTGGCTTGTGTGTGTGTGTGTGTGTGTAGTTAGCGGAGAAATTGGCGAGTGAAACTGGTGTGTTTGAAAATGGCTTGAATGAAATTTTGCCTGAGTGAAATTGGTATGAATGAAATTGGTGAGTGAGTTTGGCGTGAGTGAAATTGGCGAGTGAAAAAGGCGTGAGTGAAAAGGACGCGAGGAAAATTAGCGTGAGTCAAACTGGGGTGAGTGATATTGGCGTGATAATTTTGGCGTCGTGTGAGTTAGAGGCGTAGCTCTGAAAATAGCCGCCTAATTGTACACACTGCATTCCTGCGTGTTATTCACCCTTTGAACCCCAGGCGTCTTTGTTTATTTGATTCTTTCACCTCCAGACGATTTCATTCAGCTAAGGAGAGACTATTAGGACTGCAGAGACTAGGGCTTGTGTTCTTGACGGTTATGGAAGCTTCCTATCACCGTTTCCTAAGCGACTTGTTTTGCTCATTACACCTCACTGTCCTATTGTGCTTATACAGATCCTTCAATCATCGCCATACTCTGCATAAAAAATGTACAAAATGATATTTCCCAGCCTTATCCCAAAAATAAATCGCTAATGGAGAGGTGCTAGGAAGGCTCCTTACCCTACGGGAATACGGCCCCTTCAGAGACACACCCAAGCTTAAAAAATTAATAAATAAAATTAATGAATAAGTAATATCTTCTTGAAGTAGCTGGATTTAAGATTAAGCACGTCATCGTACTGAAGAAGTCAAGCCGTATTTTCGATGGCATAGGAGACTACGTAACACTTTTTCCTTAGCGATTTATATTGTATCATAAGCTTTACTTGTCGGGATTGCTCTCTCTATTTTTTTTTTCATCTGAATGTGAGTCATAGGAGCCCTGAGGGATATTTTTGCCATCATTAACACTCTCATGTTCAGGACAACTCTAGTATTCTATATTTCGTTAACGCCAGACGATTTTATTCAGCTGAAAGTGAATCATAGGAGCCTGAGTATATGCGTAAGGAATACACAAGAGGATAATAATAATGGGAAGCAGACTCTAATCGGTGAACGCCTCAATTACGAAATCAAATTTAAAAAGGTTTTCTGTCGTTACACTGTGTTTTTTGGCATCAGCTCTGGTAATTAGATACTGGAGATTCCGCCTATAATTTTATATCGGAGGGAAGTTTTGATAACATGGCTCTCGCTTGTCACGCGTTCACAAAGCGCACAGTTACTAGTGGTTGTAGCGTATCGACAGAAAGATGCTTGTAATCTAAAAGGTCGCTAAACTGTTCCCGGATCTCTAGGTTGTTGCAAAACGAGGTTCATGTCTATGCAAGATTCCTATCAATGTTCGTATCTTTAATATATCATCAAAATGCTCAAAATCTCAATAATATCGTAAATAAAACAGAACCCCCAGATCAACATTATGTATACGGCTAAATTTGCTGTCTGAAGGCGCTAATGTGTCGCCGAAAAGAAAGAAAGGAAGAAAGAAAGAATATCTGAATACGTTGTCCAAATACCCAAAACTTTTTCAGAAATGCTCAAATCCTTAGAATATCGTAAAAATTTTGTACTGTTATATATCAAATTTTAGCGATATACAGTTATGAATTACTGAAACTGGAAGAGTGGCAGTGAAGTAGGTCCATCAGCGGCACAAGGTTAATGAGTGGGCTGGGAGTGTCACGCACGGCACCTGACTCCTCAGTAAAGCTACCTTCATCTTAATTGTTATGGGGATCTACGCACATTTAACTTTCAGAAAGCACCAGTTGTACCCAGGAACTTTATTAACATCAGTGATACTATTCAGCCTGGAGAAACCATTGCTTTCTAAAATGTAGAGGAACTTCAATTTAGTTTTTAGCTATATAAAAGATTGTCAGTGAGTTATAGCCAAGCCTGACACTTGGGCTATATCATCCAGCATAGTTATCACCAGATCCTCAAATGCACAGCAATATAAATATATCTATCTATCTGTCTACGTATTTAGCTTTCCATCAGTCTACTTATCTATCACTTCGCTGGAGACGAGTTGCACAGCATAACCTTTAGCCATAGAGCTGGAAGCTGAAGCCTCTGCGTGTATAAAAAGAAAGGAAAATAAAAGACTATAACAGAATATACAGTACAATTGAACGTGGCGTATAGACTGGTTAGAAGTGTGGAGATTCGTGAGAGTTACACTGAGTATGTAAATCAATTGTTCAAAGGACAGAGAGGTAAATTCAGAGGATATGGTCACACGAGAGTACTGATATGGTTAAAGCGGTGAATTTCAAAGTAGGAAAATCTGTGTTCCACCTCGATATGACTAGTTTGAGGGTGACCACCGAGGGAGAGGCTTTGTGACTTTGGGAGAATTTAGTCAGACTTGTGGGGAGTTTATGGGTGAGGTGGCATACCAACTCGTCATGTTCATCACGGAACACTTTAATTTACATAATGTTCGATATACCTTGGCGGGAAATTTGCATATAAACGATGCACTAAGAATAATGTAACAAGAGAAATTTCCTTCACTTGTTCTAAATGCCAGACATCTTTTGTATTAATATAGCATAATACCACAGTGCATTATAGAGGAAAGTATATAGCAACAAATAATTTTTTAACACGGTAACTTTTAAAGTCCTCTGAAAGTCGAATCAGACTGAACATTATACAGCCAATTTCACTGCCTTAGATTAGTTGTAAATACTTTAACATACTCACTACGATATATTCTTCATATTGAGAGAGAGAGAGAGAGAGAGAGAGAGAGAGAGAGAGAGAGAGAGAGGGCATGTGAGGGTTGTAAGATAACCGCGGCTATAATGAATCAGGAGGAAAAAAAAGGGGCGGGGGGGGGGGAGAGGGGCATCCAGTAGAGTGAATGGGGTCGAATTACTGAAGGTGTTAAGTATGTAAGGAGTAGATGGAAACCTGAAAAATGCCGCAAAGATTTTATGACTGTAGTGAAACCTGTGTGAAAACTGTTGGATTAAAAATGGAAGAAAAAAAAGTCATATTATTGTTTAAGAAGAGGGCTTATAAATTCAGTACCTATCGAGTACACGTGTGTCATCCAGGAAGACAATCACCTTTTGCTAATTTCCTAACACCCACGTATAATAAAAGCCGTAAAGGTCTTCAAATGTACTTATGGGTAAACAGGGACGTGATGGAAACAAACTTTGCCCAATTATCTGACCGGCGCGAAAGTCAAGCTCGAGTTCTTTCAGTTGCGAGCTGAACACGCTACCTGATGCACCACCGCCCCCAACACACTGCCTGACAGGTGTATTCAAGATGTCGAAGGTGTGGGTGTTGTGTGAATGAGTGTTGGCCCACGTCACTGAGTATGCTGTTCTGTGGATATATTTTTGTGTTTTCACCCGCATTGTCTCTGGATCTTACCTCACCCCATGTCTTAGGGGAGGAATTAGGGTGTGCTTGATGATGATGATGATGATGATGATGATGATGATGAGGAGGAGGAGGAGGAGGAGGAGGAGGAGGAGGGAGGACGTAGTGAGGTTGGTAGAAGAAAAACAACCAACTTAACCTCTTTTGTCCAATGGCGTATTCTGTATTCAATTTCTTGCTCTTTCCAGACGGTTTTATTCAGTTTACGAGGGACATTTCGACCTAGAAAGTTAGATATACGTTTAGCTGACCCTGTCTCTACAATTCGTCGCCCTGAGATGAATAAATCGTCTGGAGGTAGCAGGAACAAGCCAATAAAATAAGTAACCTGATTCAAGAGGTCAAACAGAAGGAAAATATTACAACTTTCTCTCCCTCAGTGTTGGGACAGCTCTGTTATTTTAATGAAGTTAATGCTAGACGATTTATTTCAACTTAGAATGAGTCCTAGAAGCCTGAGATTGGTAACACTGAACCATTAACCTTCTCATCATTGGGGTAACTCTATTTTTTTTTTTTTAAGTTAACGCCAGACGATTTTATTCAGTTACGATTGAGTCATGGGATATTGCGTGAGTCGTGGGAGTCAGAGAATGATAACATCTTGACAGTTGACTTTATCTATTTTATTCTATCTATCTGTCTATCTATAGCCATATGCTTTAATCCTTTTTATTCTGCTGCTTAAAATTATTGGCTTTTACCCTGAACAAAGTACAAAATTTTCCCTTAGATAAAAAAAAATTGTCTATTACTGTAAATCTACACACACACACACACACACACACACACACACACACACACACACACACACACACACACACACACACACACACACACACACACACACACACACACACACACATAATTTGTATATATAATTAAATTTACTCGAAACACTATCCAGGTCCAGTGGGATGCCATAACCTACTACCAGCTATGTCCACCACTTAGATGGATCTCAAACAACTGCGAAGTCAGGAAAGGCATAGTTCTCCCATCTCTCGTCATGCTGAAACCTGAAACTTCATCGCGGGATGGGGTAAGGGGTACCCAATAATACCTGTCTAAGGTTAAACTTGTTCCCAACGAGCTCAACCTGAATAAAAAACGCTTAGGCTGGCAAGAACAAAATTAAAAATAATGTAATTAATTGTATGCGTTAAGCAGAAGTGTCACCCTCAAGAGGAACGGAAATTGTCGCAAACAGTGCATCGTGTGGCCGCGGTCGTGTCCTCGTCTAAATTTGTGAGCGGCCGCTGAAGAAATCCCGGTAGTGCACCTTTTGATAAGCCAGGGTGGAGCCATTACGGCCCCTGTGTACGACAATTACGCTCCCTCTGTACCACAATTACAGCCTCATGCAGTGTAATCAGGAGACGCTTATCTGTCATGCAACGCGCCCACTGACGGTTTGGGGAAGGGAGGAGGAGAAGGGTTGAGGTTTTGTCGAAGCTAAGGGAACGGTTTGAAATGGTAGAGGGTTTCCGTAAAGGGAAGGGAAGGAGGGAGGGTAAGAGGTTTGGGGGAAGGGACAGAAAGGGTTGGAAGGGTAAGGACTCCGGAGAAGGAAGAGGAAAGAAGGGAAAGGAAGGAGGGTATGAGATTTGAGAGAAAAGAAAGAGATGGGGAAGCGGGGGAGGAAGGAAAGGTACGAAACTGGGTGGAAGGGAAGGGGTGGGGAAAAGAAGGCATGGGAGAGGAGGAAGGAAGAGGGTTGGGGTTTGAGAGGAAGGGCGAGAAGGGTAGAGGCTTTGGGAAATGGGAAGGATGGGATAGAAAGGTAGGAGTTTTGGGAAACAGGAAGGAGGGAGCATGGGTAGTTTGGGAGAAGTGAAGGAAAGGGAAGGAGGGAGCACAGAAGGTTGGGGGAAAGGCAGAGGAGGGCGGGTGCTGGGTTAGGGAGGGAAAAGGAGGGGGTGTGATGGGGTGGGAAGAAGTAAAAAGGGAGACATTAATGACTTATTCAGTTTAATGGCAGTGCAAGATATTTTAGACGCTAGGTGGCGTGTGTTACTAGGCGCCTCCAGAACGTCACTTTTTATCTCATTTTTCTTATTTTTTTTTTTTTTCTGGTTTGTTTACATTGGCACTGTTGGTTAAGATGTGTGTGAACTGAAATGAAGTACGGTATGAGTGTTTTGCTATTGATATTATGTTATTAATTTGTGAGTAGTATTTGCACGCCCCAGGGACATCATTTTTGCCCCAGTCTGTTTACCTTGGCACAATTTATTAAGCGGTGGAGTTCAAAGGAAATGCGGTATTTTTTCAGTGCTATATTATTCACTTAGTTGTTTGTTGTATTGGTGAACTACTCGCAAGCGTCACTTTTCTTTCGAAATTTATTTAGGCATAGGTAGTCGATATTTTTTTTTTTTTTTTTTTTTTTAGGAACTCAAAGGAAAGGTGATTTATGAGATTTATTTTCTTGATATTATTCTCCCATTACGCACTAAATTGAGGTAAATATTGATACATGCCTTGGAAACATTTTTTTTCTTCTAAGTTTGCATATGATAGCTTAGTTAGTTAAGACTTGTCAGAGTTTGAATGGAATGAGCTGTTTAGCCTTGCGAACAATATTTTATTTATTCATTTTTTATTAATTTGCGAGTAGAGGATACCTAGGAACCCACTAATTTTCTTCGAATTGGGTTTATTTTGGCACATTTGGTGGAGACTTGTCAGAGTTCAAAGGAATTGCGTTATGAAAAGGGGCGTCATGTTACTGATATGGTTCCCTCAGTTTATCTTAATTATTGAGTAGTGTTGCTAGTCGCCTCGGAAATCTCACTCCTATTTTTCTTTGAAGTTTGCTTTCCTTGCCACAGATGGCTGGGGATTGGTTTAGTTCAAAGGAAATCTGGTGTGCTTACGAGCGTTTTGATGTTGATGTTGCGTTATTTTGCATTGACGTGTTGCAGAAAGTCTTTAGGATATTGTGTGTGTGTGTGTGTGTGTGTGTGTGTGTGTGTGTGTGTGTGTGTGTGTGTGTGTGTGTGTGTGTGTGTGTGTGTGTGTGTGTGTGTGTGCGTGTGTGTGTATTTTGGCACAGTTGGTTGAAATCTAGCAGGCTTCAAAGGAAATATGATATAATTACCAGCATAGCCGTCTTGCAATCTGTATAGTCTTTAATTCGTGAATACTGCCAGTAGACGCGTAAGAAACTTCACTTAATTTCTTCTCTGTATTTATCCTTCAGAGCCGGTTGAGACTTGTTATGGCTGCAAGGTATGTAGGTATGTTTATAAGTGCTTTGTTCTTTGTAATATTTTCTTGCTTCGCCATATATATTATTGCAGGCCCCAGAAATTTTAGGCTTTTCACTAAGAGAGGTCGTTATCGAACTTAACTAAACTCTTTATATGTTGTCTGAATAATAAAGTAAAAATTTGACTTTATCTTTCTAAAGAGGCTGATGAAGCTTGTCCTTAATTCTGTCTGTCAGAGATGTCATACTTGAGCTGAAGAATGGAACGAATAAACACAAACTGGCTTCACGGAAATAGTTAACTACAATATTTGATTTTGAACAGATGTTGGTTTATTGTGGCACATCAGGTAAAAATTCCGTATTGATCGAAAAAGTGCTGTAACGATACGGTAGCCTGTATTGTCTTCTTGAATATTTGTGTTGTTTTGTACTGATTTAGTAACAATTCCGTAGTAATGTGGTGAACACTTGTAGACTCAGCATTTTTTACCATTTATTCACGTCAGAAAGGAGATTCATTCGGATTTCTAGGAAGCTGCTGGGTTTCTTTCTTTTTTTAGTCAATTACTATTTTCTTGTAATTCTTTTGACAATCTTGTCGACATTCGCTTTTTCCTTCAGAGATCGTATATTGGCAGTAATCCGGGTCCGGAGCCGACATTGGCGGAGGTATGCGCTCTGTGAGCGCTTTCTAGTTATATTAATATTTTGGTGAACACTGGAAACTGGAAATATGTGTTTTTAGTTAAAGTGAAATTGAAAGAAAAATAAAATAACTCAGCCAAAGTACTCTGAAAAAAGTAATGCCAGTCTGTTACTGTGTCGTGTAGAAATCTGGCAAGAATTTTCGTAAACACTTGTGAGATGTTGAGGGTTTTATTTGACGTGTGTTTGTTTTGCCATTGTTGCTGAGGATAGATTCAAGATAAATAATGCGTTGTTGTGCGGAGGAGTATGATGCAATGATACCGATTATACTATGTAGAGAAAGAAATGCTGTATTGTTTGATGCATTTTTTGAGCAATTCGCTTAAGCATGAAGTTGCCGGGTATAACATTATCTACTTAATTTCCGGCCCCAAACCCCCATAACTCGTCCAGAAAGTTGACCATGACAAGGGAGTTCCAAGTAGCATTATCATTGCGCGGCAGCAGTCCTTCATTTCATCTTAACCTACCTTTCTGCATGTGTTCTTCAAGCATACACACTACTAAAAAACATTCTTTAACTAAACCCCATTCTCTTTAATGTACGCTCCTGAACCGTACTATTACTCTACTGCAGTCTTTCATTCCGTCCTGTCCCTCTTTCTGCATTTACTTTTTAACGTAACCCTGCCACCAGTCCTTCATTCCATCTTGCTCCTTCCTACATGCTTTACACTCCCAACCTTGTCCTTACACATCCACCCTCCTTTCCAACCAGTCATTCCTCACAAATGCCCATCAGATTTATTTCTTCTTAACTGCCATTATTCATTCCATTCCGTTTTTCTTTTCTCTGTATATTTTACACAACAACCATCCTGCATATATGCTTTTTCCTTAGCTAAATTCTTCATTTCAAATTTACCCCACTCCAGCAAGTCCTTCATTCCATCCTATTCATTACCTTATACATACTTCGTCCTACTCAGCCTTTCCACTCGTTCTTCCTCCATGTTTATCATTTCTACTCATCTTTCCTGCAAGTATACCTTCTCATCCTTCTTACACATCCATCCTACATATTCTTTTTTCTAACTTACTCTTCCTGCCTATTCCTCCAGCTTATCCTTACTACTCCCCAATTTTATCCTTCCTCCTCCACTTTATCCTTCCACTTCACTCGCCTTTTCATTACACATTCATGCAGTGAGAGAACAACACACAGTGACTAATGTGCTTCTAACATGCACTTCACCCCAGTCAAAATGCTTCCCCTTCCCTTCCGTCCCTCATCTCCCCCGACGCGTACTTCATTCAATATTAAATTACGAGACTACTACGGCGCATTTCTTTCAATTATATGAGTCGGGCGGTCGATCGCAAAGGCACTGAGTTAAAGAAATGAAGGCAGTTAGTTCTGTGAATGCTTTTTGTCACACTTGATGCTATTGACAGAATTGCTGACATGTTTTTGTTCTTCATCATCAGTATACTGTAAATATCATCATCATCATCATCATCATCATCATCATCATCATCGTTCTCATTCCCTCTAATACAAGAAGTGGTAAAGATATAAAAATAAAGATAGGAAGTGAAAAGTAACACAGTCAGCCCCTACTGTCCTTCTGGGTGCAATGGTCAGAAGGCAAACTGTCGTTGTCCAGATCAAGAGAGGGTAGCTGACTGACCGGCTCCCTTATCTGCATTTTGCATGACAGAAAAACCTTTACTGTAGTTAAAGTAATCGAACCATTGCGCGTAAGGTACAACCGTCGTGTCATCCTGAATATTCTACCACTGATGTTAAAAATTATCATATAGCATGTTATTGCCAGTGACCGCAAGCTCTATCAAAGTTATGGTTGTTCTGCACCAAAACTTCACCTCATTGCAAAGCTCGCCTACAATGAAATCTTTTTTATGTGTCCGTCTCTGAATATAGGCCTTACAAGCTCTTTCTCTTTAACCCAGCAGTATGACACACACCGTGTCACCACTTAAGCACCATTACCCACTGTCCTTTTTTAATACATGCAACAGTTGTCTCTTTTAGGACTAGTGCATTAGTATTACCTGAACCAAACAGAAATACCTATTCAAATTTCGCCACACCTAGGCATGTCACGCGTCACGTCACCCACACCTCATTCAAGCCTAACCTCTCACGATCTCCCCTTCACCTAACCCCACTTATATCACATTCACTCCCAACTTCACACAAACTCCATTAACATTTTTCAACACTGCACCCAAACGTAACCTCACACAATACCTTCCTCATCTCACCTCATTTCTCATCCGCATCTCACACATACCTCGCTCACGCCTCATTTACACTCACAAAATCTACTTGCACTTCAACCCACAGATCAATCAGACCTCACGCACACCTCACCTCACTCAAACCTTCCTCACATCTTACTATTCCTTACACAAAATCGCTTACGCCTGCTCAGCAAATCAAAGCACACACGGATTTGATTTCCCTATCCATTCAAACCCTCACCACCCCCGCCCTCTTCCCCACCCTAATCCTCACCTCCACCCTCTCCCTAGCACTCACCTCCAACCCCATCCCTCACGCACACACCCCTCTACCCATCACTTAACTAACACGCTCAGTGGCACAAACGGGGTTATTTAGAGCTGTATTCTAGGCATTAAAGGAAACATATATGGCTTAGAAGGAGACGGGGTGGAAGGGGAATGGAAGGGTTAATGGGTGTTGGGGAAATGAAGTGGTTGTGGAACTGTGTGTGCGTGTGTGTGTGTGTGTGTGTGTGTGTGTGTGTGTGTGTGTGTGTGTGTGTGTGTGTGAGAGAGAGAGAGAGAGAGAGAGAGAGAGAGAGAGAGAGAGAGAGGCTACATTACGAGAGCGAGGACAGGGACGAGATATTAATAATTTCTCTCCGTTTTGGCATGACAATCAGGGGAAAAAGAGCGAGGGGGGGAAGGAGAGGTTTGGGGTCATGCAAGAGGAGGGAGTGGGATGAGGAGGAAGCGAATGCGGGGGAGGGGGAGGGGGAAGGTGGGCAGGGGAAGAAGTAAAGGTGATCGTGAAGGAACATGGTGGGTGGATGGCGGGGAAGATGGGGGAAGGAGGCGATGGGTGAGAAAAGGCAGAGGAAGAATGGATTGGGGGATGAAAGAGAGAGGAGGTAGGGGTGATGGTGAGGGAGGGAGGACATAGGGGAGGTCGGGAAGGAAAAGGGTGGTGAGGGAGAAAGGGAAAGAAAGGGACTGAGGAAATGGAACATGAAAAAGGAAGTTTGATGACGGAGAGAGGAAGTAGGAAGACTGCTAAAGATGGCTGGTGAAGAAGGGATAGAGTGGGGAGAGTGTGTTAGACAGATGACGAAAGGTGGGGAAGAAAGGATTGGAAAGAGGAACTGGAAGAGAGAGGGATTCCACTAGAGCAAGAGGAGTTTGAGGGAATGAGAAAAGTGTGTGTGTGTGTGTGTGTGTGTGTGTGTGTGTGTGTGTGTGTGTGTGTGTGTTCGCGTGTTTGTGTACATTTTTTTGTTTGTTTGGGGGAGGGCGATGATGACCTAGTGAAATAGTGTGTGGGTGAAGCAAGAATTTTTTTGAGGGACTTAAAAAAATTGGAAGGTTCTTGAGAGGTGGCAAGGGACGGCAAGGGAATATTGTCGTGTCGTGTGAGGTGGAGGGGAGAGGAGGGGAAATAAAGCTGAGGGGTCTAGAGAGGTGGGGGTAAAAAGCAGGAAGAATGTAACATGGGGTGGAGGGGAGGTAAGAGGAAAGTGTCTGGTTCGGTAGAGGTGCAAGAGGAGAGGGGGTTAAAGAGGGGGGGGGGAGAGTCGTGTGAAGTGGGGGGAAAGACAGGAGACTCTTTGTGATGGGAGAGAAGAATATGGGGTTAAATAAGGTAGGGGAAAATAAGAGGGAGGAGTCTAGAACGGTGGGGGCAGAAAGAGGGAAGGGACTACAAAGGTGGGGGCATAGGGGTGGGGGTAGTAAATATGGGAGGGTCGAATGAGATTGGAGAGGGTGGAGGAAGAAGAAAAGTGAAGATCGCGCGATGGGGCACGAAGAAAGAAGGTAGAGTTGACTGAGGTGGAGGGGGTAGAGATGTGAGGGACGATAAAAGTGGAAGGGGAAAGAAACAGATAATAGCAGAGTGAGGCTGGGACGAAGAAGTCAGGAAGTCGAGCAACGTGGGGAGGAGGAAAAAGAGGGGAGAGGTTAGAGAGGTGACTGGGGAGGGGGATTAACGTGGGGAGGGTTTGGTCGTGTGTGGGCTGACCTAGGCACAGGGGAGGGGGTGAGAGGGGCTTCCGGGAAAGGTAATCAATCAACAAGGCTTTTCATTTTCCAGACAGAGGCAAAAAATTGACTAAAATTACCATCCCCCATGACCTGTAATCGAATTAGCTTAACTTTCATCACATTTTTTTCTTACTTCACCAGGGAAAAAATGCAAATTGCTCGTTCAAGACATTTTACCAAAGGAAGACAATTCTTTATGCGCAACAGTTTTTTTTTTTGGTATGTGTGTGTGTCTTCATTTTTTGAGTTAAATAAGATATGATTGCAAAATATTCAAAGTTCATAGATAGATAGACAGAAGACAAATAGACAGATATAGACAGACAGATAGAGAGATAGATTGATAGATAGATAGATAGATAGATAGATAGATAGAAGTTTGATAATGTAACTTGAAAAAATACGAATAAAAAGTGCGTTTTTTTTTTTTTTTTTTTTTTTTTTTTTAAGATGAAACCAATATTTCTTACCGCCTCATTTCACTGGACATGTTATTATATAGTTCTGCTTTTGTGCTTACTCTTATTTTGCTTCTGGATCCTACTTCACCCCATCTCTTAGGTGCGAATTAAGGCTTGGATGGTGATGATGATGATAATGATGATGGTGATGATAATGATGATGATGATGATGATGATGAGTATAATCAGTGTAAAAAACCGTCTCTTAGAAATCCCCCTATGCCGTCTTGAGTGCAGTGAGCTAACAGTTAAAAAACATTTACAAACCACAAAAAAGGTGAAATTTCTCAAACAGTCCTTCCCTTATAAATATCTCTTCCTCCACTCAGGGAAAAGATGAATACACGATATCCTTGCATTATCTGTTGTTCTTAACTCCATAAGATTTAAGTTTAGAACAACCTGCCTCACTGGAAAGGGTCACACAACCTCTCCATTAACTCCTTCGGTATGATCATGTTTTAAGTTTGACCTTGCTGTCTTTACTGACGGAGGCGCAGGTATCTTCCCAAATTTTTACCAATACATTGCGGAAAACTCGAAGCATCTGAAACACGCACGAGTGGAGATAGGGTTTTCATTGTATTTCGCCAGTTGTAAATTTTCGTCAGACAGAACTGGAAAGAGAGTTGTTTCTCAGGCTGTCCATAACTTCATTCGACTTAGGAAATATGTCTCTTACTGCAACCTTAGAAAAATAATAGATGATGATATGAAACAACGGTTGGGTTACCTTAAAGATTCAAGTGCACTGTTTGCTTATGAGGGTATACATTATAAGTAATTCAGTATCACTCAGAATATCCTGCAGACACAGCGGTCGTCACTTAACAGATCATCAGGACAAAAATAAAGAAATTTCACAGTTTATTATTAAAGAAGACTCCAGCTCCTGTAATATATTTCAGAGATCTTATTGCTCTGTTGTCTTTATTGAAGCAAAAAAAATGATTACCCTTCTCAAAATATCTGGCAAACAGAAACTACCCAGCCCAACAGCAGATCAACCTTGAAAAAAAAAAAAAAATAAGAGTAAAAACTAAGCGCAACACGCAAAGGTTGGCTTTGCAAAGGTTGGCTTTGCAAAGGTTCGTATGTCATGAGTCGAAGCTTCACTTATCCGCTCTTGTCAGGAGTGCGTTTAGAATTCTCTCTCTCTCATATATATATATATATATACGGTATATACTATATATATATATATATATATATATATATATATATATGTGTGTGTGTGTGTGTGTGTGTGTGTGTGTGTGTGTGTGTGTGTGTGTGTGTGTGTGTGTGTGTGTGTGTGTGTGTGTGTGTATCAGACTCAGAGAAATTAATACCTTCAGCCAAAGAACGCCGTTCGAAATTAATTTTGCTTTCAACAGACGATATATATACTTTTTTTTTTTTTTTTTTTTGTCAGGAGAGCACCCTGATAATGACGGAGTAAAAAACTGTTTTGTGCCCTCGATGTTGGAAAATCTCTTCTAAACGAAAAACAGAAGTCTTCGGGACTGCATGAATAAAGTAACAATGACGTTCCAGGACTGAAGGTGTTAGTAATAATTTTCATTGCATATGGAAAATAAATCATAATATAAAGAAAGAACAGAGTGTGGGTCAAGAAATAAACGGCTTGAGATAACAGAGTAAATAATGTAACTGAATTAATTACACAGGATACACCGTAATCAGAAACATTAACCGAAGAAGGCAAATACAGGAAGTAAAATATGTGCTGCGTAAAACAAGGATAAAGAGACCAGGGGAAGGGTTTATAGAGGATCCTAAGCAGTTTACAGGAAAAGTGAGTCTCTTATGTTACTGAATATGAGAGAACGTTTTCATTTCTCTTTAATAATCACTGTTTGATTCCGAAGTGTTTAGTATTGGTATGCGCGAAGTTGGAAATATAAAAGTCAATCTTATATTCAAATTAAGCTTAAAAGAGTTTATAAATATTTCCCTGCCAGGTTGATAACACACTACTGACTAATGTAAGTCTTCATCGCCACTAATTATAATAACACAATGGAAGATATGCAAATCATATGGTCAGACTGGCGCACATGATCACTATCTCTCATTGTACGCCAAGGAAAGGAAGGCGCTTAACCACCTCAGCCCAAGTCCCTCATATATATAATCCTATTGCCTCCAGACGATTTTATTCAACCCAAGAGAGGCTTTTTCAACCTCCTCTAACTTTCATTGGCGGAGGTATTACTAATAAATACCCCAGGAGAAAGGCGTAAGCACTAATTATACGCATCTAATACACACACTTTCATTACCAGCAGCATTTCCTCATTTAAACACAAGCTACTTCCCTAACTAATGAAAATTAAATAAAAAATAGTAGTCTTCAGTTCAGTGCAACACTTGCAGGCTCGTGAAATTGATGCTACTCATACCTTTGAAGCAACCCATGTAACTTTACGTGATTACAGATAATGCCATCTAATTTCTCTACCACTTACTCGTTCCCTGCTTGAATGAGAAGATGTGTACCATTTAGCTGTTTCATTGCTGTTGAACTTATTTATAACTGCATACTACGGTGAGCGTATATTTTTTCGTAAAACAATTTTGGTCATATTGAAGTTTTAATTTCCGTCTGAGAGCACTTTTGAAAAAACACAAAATTATACTTATTGAAGCATTATTTCTCACTTGGTTATTCTTGGTAGTGATCCCGTCTTCATGGGCATAATCAGCAGCAATCTGTAGTAGCGGCAGTAGTACTCAAAGCCTCAATTTCATCTGAAACGCGTACCCAGTGGACTGCAGGCCAAAGTTGCCCCGCTCCTACAGTCCCTCCTCCTCCTTTCGGGGGACAAGGAGTTGAAGGATGCTTGTATTGCCAGGCAGTGAGGTCACCCAGTTATATCAGTGCCACCACATGAAGGCATCCCTCTCCATCACCTCAGCCATCTGTATTAAGCTTATCGATCGGATGAGCCTTAAAGGATCAAAGGACCTGTACTGTCGTATCTCGAAAACCACGGCATCGAAAGCGCTTATATCTGGCACAGGCCTTCAGTGGCATGACCTGAGTCGATATGGTAGGCCGAAAGGGATCTGAAAGTCTCTAAAGTGACACAATTATTGGCTGAAGCATGTATGGATAAATCAACACGGGTCTGAACAAGGCAGGAATGAAGTATAACGACTAAAATGGATCTAAATATGCCTGAATGGGTGTGGGTTGGCCTAAAGTTGCAAAGATGGACTTAAGTTGGCTTGGATTATAGTGGACCTGATCCGTTAAGTTGTAGCCTGAATAAAGAGTTGAAGTCGCTGTGAAAGGCTGAATATATGAGGCAAAAATATCGATAAGGACAAGTATCAAAACAGCTTCCTAAACCCACCAGGATACGACCTGACGATGGCGACGATGCGCTAATGGTGATGTAGGATGAAATGAGATGTTGTGATGTGAGAATGTGATATGATGGCAATGTGATGAGGAGATATGTGGTAAAAATGTGGTATGGTAGTAATGTGACCTAGTAGCGTGATGTGGTGGCAACGTGATGTGGTGAAAATTATATGGAAATGTGATGTTGTGGTAACGTGATGTGATGCATGATATATAAGAAAATGAGATGCGATGAAAAGAAGATGGATCGAGGCGTAAAATGCTCTGGACGTACAGTAGATTCACAAACAAGATTTATTTTACTAGAAAGGACAATGAAAAGAAAGTCCAAAGTCCCCCCCACGTCACTGCTTTGCCGGGTAGTGAGATGTGAGGCCTTGCCAGTGAAATGGATAGTGAGATTCAGTACTGGGATGTGAAGTAGTCTCAGTGATGTGATGTGCAGTGGAGAGGCGGGGATGCAATGATGTAAAGGATCGTGGAGATGCCGTGACACTTATTCCTCAGCGATTTCTTCCGCACATTACAATCCATCATCCTACTGTTTACTGTTAAACGATGCCAATATTAAAACGATGTACTGGAGAGAGAAAAAGAAAATGGTATGTGTGGCAGAGAGGTAGTGATGGGATGCGCGGTAGAGTCTCAGTAATATGATATGTGGCAGAGTCCAGGGTTTACACAGCAGTATTCTCGTCCTCCTTAGCGATTTATTTTATCTCTTACGCCTTAATATCCTCCTGTATGTTGCTAAGGGAAACTATACCAATATTAAAAAGACATAAATAACACACAGAAGAGTAAGGTATAACAGGAAGTGGGGACCGCTAAGGAAGAGGTGTTAGGAAGTCGCTAAGTCGATGAGATGGCAGCTCAAGAAGAATAATAAGGTGAAATAATTATACCAAATACTCAACGCTAAAACAGCTAAAAAATAATGGTGTACAACGCAAAGTAAATCGCTAAGGAAGAGGTGTTAAGAGGTCTCCAATGCCAAGGAGAGTGAATACGACCCAAGGAGAATACGGCTCAAAGAGAATACGGCTCAGGGAAGCTGGCAGCAGCAACCACAACACCCCTGCGGCTCCCTCATCACAAAAAGCCGAAACATATCTCTCTCTCTCTCTCTCTCTCTCTCTTTCTCAAAGGTCGGGTTCTCTCGGCACGGGCAATTTTCCGCTTCAACACGACACCTTGTCCCAACAACCAATTCAATGGTTCACGCCACAATGTACTGTCGGCGGCAAAAGTCATGTCCCTCTCTTGCTTTCCTCTCCATGGCCTTCTGAAAATTAGTCTCCTGAGTTCGAAGCAAGGGACCTGAGGACACCTGTGGCCAAATGAAGTCATCAGTGTCGGGTGCTATGGACTGGACGGACTGATGTTTGAGAGTCCGGGGAGGAGAAGCAAGGGAGGCAATAGTTTTTCCTTTTTTTTTTCTTTTTTTCCCCGATAGCACTAACTGTCTCACTCGCCCAGAGGACAAACAATCCTATTTTACTCTCATCCCGACCCGAACGCATGCAAAAGTTTGGCCAGCGGGGAGGGGAGGGAGGGGGAAAGTATATTGCAATCGGGAAAGTTTTATCTGCACTGAAATTTATGACAAAAGTTGAACATGACTGGCAAACAGAGTGATCTTTTCCGCCCCTGAGTCGTATTCTCGGTAATGCCTCTTCATTTGCGATTTATTTTGTGATTTATTTTGCATACTACACCCTAATATTGTCCTAAATGTAATAGATTTCTTTATAAATATCTAAATAACTTGCAGCAGAAACATTTAGGAGGATAATGAGGAGTAAAATGCTAAATAAATCGCCGAGTAGGAGGCGTTGAGAAATATCCTAAGCCAACAAGACTACTGCTTTGATACACGCTTTGTGGACCTCAGTTTGCCTTTATTTTATTTATTTATTTATTTTGCCGAACACACACACACACACACACACACACACACACAGACTCTCTCTCTCTCTCTCTCTCTCTCTCTCTCTCTCTCTCTCTCTCTCTACTTCTTCAAGACGCTGACGCCTCTTATATTCCATTCATTCTGCAACTATACTAACTTTATCTAGCTTTACAGAGCCCCGTAGTAGAGATGCTTTGATTCCTTCACCCTGAGGAGTTCATTTTTAGTTTAGTCTTCCTGCCTAAGAGAAGATGGAAGGACAGAGTGAAAGAGATTTTAAATTGTAGAAGTCAGAGCATTTAAGTGGGTGAGAGGTACGTACGGAATAAATTGCAATGAAGAGGCTTAATGGGGTTGAAAATTGTCGATGATCTATAATAGCCAAGAAGTGTTGCGACTGGGGTAAACCGTAGATCAGCGGGGCCTGCTTGTGGATGGTTTTAAACTCCATGTGTAGACTTTTAATCTGGCTTTAAACCATCGAAAGGTAACGAGAATTAAGAAAAATGAGGTGAGATGAATGAGATAATGATGGTTGTATCAAACCCATCCGGCTCGAAAGGTGTCTTCAAAGCTGAATAAAACTGTCAGAAGGTTTGAAAAATGAAACAGAAAAGGCGTCACCGTACTGAAGACATTAAACAACTCAATTAGCTCCGGAATGTCGCCTGGGTATACACAAGCCTCTGTAATAACAATAATAAAAAATAAAAAAAACTAGGAAGCACTTTTACACGACACTCTCTCGCCACGTAGTTCTGATCCGCGAGTTAATTCACGGGGTAAATTAAAGCTCAGAGCGCCTGTAAGGTTATTATGGCTGCTTTAATAGCGAAGATGAATACTCTGACTCCTACGTCTCTGAACTGAATTTCTTTGCAACCGGTTGGATTAGTCAGTAACCAGATTATGCACTGTAAGATAGAATAAAATACTGTAATTCAAAAACTAGTTCGACGATGGATAGATCTGTTAAAGGTACAAATGTTTATATGAATATCGAATCGCTATGGTCATCGTAATTTCTTCTAACAAGTGGGGCAGGTAGGACCCATCACACAATAAGGAGAAATGAGCGGTGTCCAATGAAACGGGCCATACAACTATCTTTCCATCATTGAGGCCTCCGAAATTCTACACTTCATCGACACGCAATCCATCCACACAATTTACATTTTCCAAGGGCAATTTTTGTTCTCTTTTTCCTCTTGTTTACCTTACCAACACCTTCACACACCTTTACTTCTGGGACGAACGCTACACTACCAGACGCCAATACAATCATCCCATATATTCCATTCAGCTTCCTACACGGTTACGATATAGGTAGAGTTCGATTCAAAGGTGCCTTCTAGCCTGTTTGTTGTATGATTCTTTTCGTTTACCTCACAAAGATAAGTTAATACATGTGTTTACGTATGAAAAGCAAACTTTGGAAATGTCATGCACTGGCTCGCAAATGTTGGCCCTCTTTTTTTCTCCAGTAATGGCAGAGGTTTCATTGCTTCGTAAAGGTGAAAATGACTCACAAAATCTGCAGCCAAGTCATCTAACACGGTCACCTCTCCTGCTTCTCTTTCCATGGGCTTTGAGAATCAGTATGATGAATCTGCAACACACGACACTGATACCCAACAGATCAGTGTCATGTGTCGCTTGTTTCCGATTCAAGATACTGATTTACAAAGTCTATGAAATGAAGAGCAGGAGAAGATGGTAGTATTTAATCTTTTTGCTACGGTGTAAGTTTCTCATGGCTGACCAAAATCGCATAGTGTTAACTGGTATAAATTAGTGTTCTTTATTCTTAGTCGTATCATCAGTCGAAATAGGTGAAGCATAGTCTTCCTCCGAGATGAAACTATCTGACATTGGGTGAAACAGGGCCCATATACATACATGGGCCTGGGGTGAAATAAGAAGCAAAGTTGTGATTCATTTGCGTTTAGCACGTTTTTCACCTTCTCTTTTCCTTGTTTCTGCATTCTGCCTTCCATATTATATTGTAGTGGAAATGTGGAAATAGGGTTTTGATGATGATGATGATGACGACGACTCAAGAGCTGATTAAGATCGCTTGGCGGCATCAGGAATAAAACGTGAATTTCCTCATTTTACTAAGGGGGTTAACAGAGGTCGCTATCAATTCCGTCGGTCAAAAATGCCATCCTGTATCATAGCTTTGTCTGGCAGCAACACGAATTTAAAAAAAAATCGTCATCCACTCTGGCAATTAGACGACAGGTGTTGTGGTGAGGTGAAAAGACTGTGGCCGATGATTAGCAGACAAACGTACGATCATTAGCCTGTCGTTACTATTATTTTCTGCAGGAAGGATAAGGAATGGGCGTACAGAATCCTCCCATGCCTCTTGTTCTTCCTGTAAAACAAATCTTAGTTACGGTAAATTATCGTAAGTTGTATCTATCTGCAGGAAGGTGAAGGAAAGAAGCATACATAATCTTTCCATACTTTTTCCCTTCCTGGAAAAAACATATTGCAGTTGCAAAGGGGAAATTATCATAGGTATTTTTCAGTTACGAGAAAAAATTGTCGTAAGTTATTATATCGCATGTTATCTGCTGGAAATACAAGGGAAGAAGGCAAAGAATCTTAACCCACAACGCTTCTTCATCCAGTAAGTAAAAAACAAATCTCAGTTAAGCGGAAAAAAATTGTCGTAAGTTATTTTCCGCCACCTCATCACAACACCTGCCATCAACACGCCAGAACTGAGCACGTCTATTAATCATCATCATCATCATCATCATCATCATTCAAGCCTTAATCCCGCTATTATAAATGGGGTGGGGAGGGTAAAATAACACAAGAAAAGGAAACAGAGAAGTAACCGAATCATCATCATTATCAATCTCATCATCATCATCATCATTATAAATCTCTTCGAAAACAGCAAAAGGGGGAAAAAAAGGCAGGAACACCACCATCACCACCATCATTCTCATCACTTTTGACTATAAATGAGGGTCATAGGATCCCGAAGCAGGGAAAAACACAGCCTATAATTTGATAACATCGTCGCCATCACCATCAGGACTGTGAGGTGGGTAAGATTCATGAGTAATAAAAGGGGATCCGGAGAAGTGGGAGAACCATCATCATCATCATCATCATAATCCCACAATTATAAGAGTATGGATGTATATGTATGTGTGTATACGTATGTGTATATATGTATGTATTATGTATGTATGTAGTGCACTGGCCTTCTTGTACACACCTGAGAGGATGGGCAGTGTTGGGTAGAATCCAGAAACAGGAAGAAGGGTAATAATACAGAACCAGGAGTGTCTTTGGGGACGCCATCAGACTACTTACAGCCACTCTGCTTTCGGTGAGGCCCAGTCTCATGGCCAGCGCCTCCCTCATGAACACGTCGGGGTAATGTGACGCCTCAAACGCCCTCTCCAACTCCTCCAGCTGCCATGAGTTGAAGTTCGTTCTTGACCGTCGCCTCTTGGCCGCCGCGTCACCGTCTGCGTCGTCCACATCTGTGAGGAGGAGTGAGGGATCTGTAGTGGAGGCTCGACACACTCAGTCTCTTATGACTCACTTTCAGCTGAATAATATCGTCTGACTTACCTAGAGTACTATGCTAGAGATATTCCGACCATGAGGAGTTAATGGTATCAGTATTAACACTCGTACTGCCATGGTTCACTCTCAGCTGAGTAAAATCTGACGTTAACTGGAATGCAGTACTATTGTAGTCTGATCTCGAGAAACTTTTAAAAATCAGACTTATGGCGGATTTTGCAACTCAATAGCTACGACAGGTCCTTCCAAACGTGAATATAATCTCGATATAGTTAATCAAATTTAAGTCTTCGCATCGCTGAGGGGACACACAGAACCTGTACTGCATGAGAAAGGACATTTAAATCGTGAGTTTCGCAATTTCAATTTTTTTCTGCGCTTTTACATGAAGACATCTGAATCAATTTACTCACCCCGACAGCCCTGGGATGTCTTTGTTTCAATCTTACTCTCATCATACTGTGTTCACTTTAACTAGGCTTGAAACTTATTTCTTTCCATCTTGGATATGAACTATGGCAATATATATATATATATATATATATATATATATATATATATATATATATATATATATATATATATATATATATATATATATATATATATATATATCATCAGCCTGTGCTAGCCAACTGTAAAATGATGACCTCTTAATTTCTCCCAGTCGGACCCTTAAGCTTGTCAGTCGGTTCCATCTCAAACATGAGCATTTGTTAATTTTATCTGTATCATTTTTACAAACGTTTCTGTTTCAAAGCATTGAATAATGAGTGAATGGATGTAAGTCTGTTTCACTGGCCACTGTTCCTGACGTCTCCTACTTTGTGTTTATTTTTTCCTGTTAATGAATCCTACCTTACTGAATGTTGGGAGACTGTTTTAGGATGATGATGATGATGATGATGGCGATGATGATGATGATGACTTTCACTCCCCCATGCACTAAACAATGTCAGCCACTATAGAGAGCAAGAGACGACCTTATTCCGAGCCAACAGTGCACGGAGTCAGTGAAGCCAAACACCTGTAGAGCTCACCTGACACACACACATCATTACGTGAAGTCGGGGATAAACGCTTGCTGACTATTCCACTATGTTTGTTTCACTTTCCTTTTTAACACACCAGAGAGAGAAAGAGAGAGAAATACGAACAGAACACATCGACTCAGCCTGGGAATATTAACCAGCAGAGGAGAGTGAAAAGCTGAGGAGGTGAATATTAGACGAATTTTTGGTATCAATTATACACCTCCATAAAATATAAAAATCACGAGCCAGGAAGCATACACGTCTCTCTCAGCTTAGGAATATTAGCCAGAAAAGGATAGAAGTAAAAAGAGTGAAATAGGAGTGAACTTTTGCACCCCCGAACGCACAGCCACATGGTACAAGAATCATAACTGGATTTAGTGCTGGTCGTATCACCCTCATTCTATTATTATCATCTAACACACCTTGTCCTCATCATCCCCTCATTCTCAGCCAGTCACGCCACGGATCATAAACACAGCACATCTTTCCTTCAGCTTAACCCCTTCAGTTCAGTGTCATCATTACCCTCTTTATTCTTACACGCTACAGACATATCTATACGACTTAGAGAGAGGCTTTTCGATTTGGAGTAGTTTGGTATTGCCTCCATGATCTTTCTTTACCACCAGGAGTTATTTTCCAACTAGATCAGTTTAGCTGGATGTAAAATAGATAAAGAAAAGAAATAAAAATAAAACAATTGAAAATACACGTAATGCATTTGCAGGACGTAACTCATTCTATCCAGTGACTTTATTTTTCACTTCATTATCAACGCCGCCAAAAGTTTGTATTTATTTTGGAAGGGATTTTTGGAAAGAGACAGACCTGAACTGGGGAGATCACACAGAGCCTTCAGTAACTCTTTCACTACTAGGGCGCCCTCCGAAGGTGAATAAAATAATCAGTTTAATAGCAGGACACATCATCCTACTGAGGGAGTTGATTCTCTCTCTCTCTCTTTCACACACACACACACACACACACACACACACACACACACACACACACACACACACACACACACATCAATACCAGTAACAATTCCAACCGACACAGCATTCACAGCTTATACACATGACAGCGTGACACAGCTACACATTATGCGTTTTTTCGAGTGACTACAATAAAAGCCAATACATAAGTACCCACCGCCTCTGTGACACTGCAAAATAATGATGTGGCATAAGCGTAACTAAACTGCGATCTTCATTATGACGTAAGATGGAACTGGAGGAGTTAAGGCAGAAAATCGCAGACACATGCAACTGATACAAGGCGAAGGGATGTGGAGGTGTACATGCAGCAAGAATAGCATTATTTGTATGGACACAGGAACTAAAATATAAAAACATAAAAATTTCGCCTCCCACCGAAAGCCAAATAAATGAAAAAACAAATGAAGGTCGGTTCTTTTCCTGAGGCCTGGATACTATGTGCTAAAAATACAATGCACATAATCCCTACACAAAGATGATTTCCTTCTATTACCTACCAGCAAATTAATTTATACAGCATAGGAGGGACGTATTGTAGTGACGGGATTAAAAAAAATCTTTTGGGAAGACCCCATTGGTTGAATAAAGCTGTCTGTGGTTAGTATGAATATATAAAAAGTCATCGTATTGACATGGTAAATCTACCGGCATAGCAAGGCGTGATGGAGTACAAAGGTAAAAAAAAAAAAAAAAGACCTGACTGACTATCTAACAGAGGTAAAAAAAGAGGCAGAGGAAAGAAACGGTGAAGGCAACAGAAGAAGAGTTAGAAGAAAAATGTTGAATTATGGAGGTAAAAGAGGCGGCAACAGAAAATACTGGCAGTTGTTGGGCAGAAGTATAGGCGATGCAGGTGTTGTGAAGGAGCATATTTTATGAAACTGGATGAACTCTACACACACACACACACACACACACACACACACACACACACCAACCCAAGCCCCGCCAACTCAGCCTACACCAACACACCCACAACGCAACACACCCACAAACCAACCCACCAACACCTCTCACCCTGATAATCCAACACAATAATTCACTAACACCCTTAATCCCTACACCCCAACAAGTGCATTTTAAACTATTTTAATACGCTATGCTTTTACAATCCAGTATGCCTACACACCATCTTGTGCCTCTCCTTCTTCATTCTCCTGTAAGTTTCGCGTCTATGCAATAATATGTATTATTATCCATCTTCACACCAGCATCCTTGCATCTCCACAACCCAACACGCCATTTTCTCTCTTCTTCCTCCTCATTCTCCCATCAAAATTACAGATCTCACTATCACTCTTATACACCTCGGTTTTCGCAAGTTCAATGGGTTCACGTCCAGTTGAGTCTGGAGCCACAACAACCACAATAACAACAATAACAACAAACAACAACCACAATAACAACAATAACAACAAACAACAACCACAATAACAACAATAACATCAACACCCAGAGAAGCCAAAATCCCACAGACCGACACACACCATCCTGCTCCTCCCCCTCACCCGGGCAGGCAGGTAGGTGGGTTGGTAGGTAGGTAGGCAGGAGTGTGAGGAGAGCGCGTCCAAAATAACTTCATTAGCGGGTGGGTGAGCGGCAGCCGTAAAGTTATCCCGAGACAAATAATGCCATCACTCCCAGGCGGCAGGCCAGGTGGTGGTAGGGCATGGATGAGGTGGTGGAAGGGTGGGTGGCAGGGGAGGCAGAGAGGATGGTAGTGTGGGTAGGATGGGAGGCCGAGAGGGTGGTAAGGTAGGTAGTAGGGGAAGGCTGATAGGGTGGTAGTGTGGGTAGATTGGTGGTAAGGAAGGGAGAAAGAGTAAACGGTAGTGATGGCGGCAGAAGGAAGGAGAAAGGGAGGTGGTAAGGGAAATGGGGATTGTAGCACAAAGAAGAATGGCAGATGGTTGTGGTAAAGTTGAATGGAATGGGAGGCGGCAGAGAGGAGCAGGGATGCTGGGATGGAGTGGAACGGGTGTTGAAAGAAAGATGGAGATGGTGATAGAGAGGAGGAAGGGAGCATGATAACAGGAGATGGTAAGAAATTTGACAGAGAAGATAAAAAGATTGGATAGAGTGGGAGGTGACGGACGGCAGGTTGCAGAGGAAGCAGGGATAACAGACACAGGAGTGGTTAGGGTAAAGAAGATGATAGCAGGGCAGACAGGAGAGACAGGAGTGAGAGAGGAGTGGTAGAGGAGAGTATAGACAGAGATGTTACAGAGGAATTGGAAGTCGGGATTAGCGTTCGGCACTGTGAGAGGCGGCAAGCGGCAGTTCTCTGGGAAACACAATTGCTCCCAGTACGGCAGACAATGAGTGTAACAGAGTGAGTGGTAGACAAAGGAGTGGCATGAGAGATGGCAGAGAAGGGGGCTACAGGGAAGGTGTCAGAGATAACTGGTAGAGAAGATTACCGTAGATAGGGTGGCAGAGAAAGAAGGGTGGCAATATAAATGGCAGAAAGAAGCTGTAGGGGAAGTGAAGGAGGGAAGTGGTAGAGCAGTAAACTTGTGTGTGTGTGTGTGCGTGTGTGTGCGTGAGTGGCAGAAAGAAGAAAGGCAGGGAAGGTACCAGTGTGTGTGGTCAGGAAGGAACTTTGGCCTGGGTGGCAGAGGGAGTGGCAAGGGAAATGGCAGCTGGGAATATGAGGCAGGGGTGTGAGAGAGGGCAAGTGGCAGGTCTCCACATTACGGCAGACGATTCACTTCCCCAAGGCGGCTGGATCAAAGGGCGGCAGTGAGAGATCGGAGGTGTTGTCAGGTGGCGTTATTAACCTCCCACCACCACGACCACCTCCGCCGCCACCTCCCTCACGCTAACGTCCACCAGAAATATCGCCCACGGAAATAAGCTGGTCTAGAGGCTGGGGTGTAACGAGGTTGTCTGTTGGACTCTTGGGGTTCTTGTATAAGCTGATCTATATAGGTGTGGGAGTGTATCGAAGTGGCTTAGATTCGTGGGTAATTACACTGATCAGTATATGAATGAGATACATCAACATGGCTCAGGCTCGTGTGTTCTTGAAGAGTATACCAACCCCTCCAGTGAGGTGATGAACTTTTAATTATATTTTCATTGCCTCCAGACGATTTTATTCAGCTCAAGTATGATCTCTGTTTATGCTGCACATCTCACGCCAAGGTCCATCACAAATAAGGCCTGTGGAAATAGCCTGATCTTTAAGTATGGAATGTATGAAGCCTATTTGGACTCCTGGGGTATGCATGGAGAGTGACAATAAAATCAATTGCCGTTAACCCTCTGATGAAGACAGAAATTTTGGCAATTTTATTATTATCACCGCCACATGTTTTTGTTCAGCTCAAGAGGGGACTCGCGTCTTCTAAAGGTTAACAGTCAGACAAAACCGAAATCATAGTTAAAGTGTGGTGGTTTGCATATGTGAAACGCACGAAGGATACAGTACAAAAGCAAGGAAGTGAGAAAGCGGGTTGAACATGAAGACAGCGAGGAAATCTAGAATGACACTCAACAGAATGCAGACCTCCATCATGCTAAGCTGCTTCGATTTAGAATTACTGCTTCCTTATTTATTATATTGCCAAACTTGAAGTATCACTGTCCTCATGCGTTGCCTTGCTTTCAAAATATTTCATGACTTCTTCCTTGCGTTACCATGATCACTCCCATAGATGTTCTTCGTTGTTGTTGTGTTATTGATGAGATTTTCCCTTCTTGGGAGGGGATGTTCTTCATGATCCACAGATTATATTTTCTGATGTTGCAGACAGAGAGGTAGACACAGAAACTGATCAAAAAACGAACCTCCGTGGTGGAGTTTTAAAATGAAAAAGTGAAAAAAGTTCATGGATGGAAGAGAAATTATGGAATGGATGAAAGAATGCTTTGGAGTAGCAGAGGAAAACGTGAGGGACAGAGGGGCAGAGGAGGACCGAAAATGAAGTGGAAGGATAAATCAGAGAATGATGGGTGCACAGGCAAAAGAGGCTTGGTTAGGATGGAAGGAGTGCAGAGAAGAAGAGGCAGGGAGGTTTGGACTTGCGAAGGGAGAGGAGAGGAGATTAGATGGAGACTTTGGGTGGAGAGAGAGAGTGGAGAGAGTATCAGATGGAGAAGTTTGGAGCAGCGGGAGGGATAGGTGAGGAACCAAGATACAGGGACATGTAGGTGGTTTTGTTGCAGCCGCCCTGGGTAAATTCTAGTATTCGTCAGCCAGTAGAAAGGACGGTAACAAAAACACTTACGGTGCGGTGCGCTTACTGTGCGGTGCGTTGTGGTGTGGTGCAGTTAAGGTAGGGAGCACTGCGGTGTGGTACGTTGGACTGCGGTAAGGTTAAAGTGAGAGGCACTGTGGTGGAATGTGTTTGGGTGCGGTATGCTTACACTGAGAGGAACTGAGGTGAAGCACGATTATGGGGAGTTGCTCAGCGTTGCGGCACGGTTACGATGCGATGCGTTGAGGTGCGGTACGTTAATGGCGAGGTACGTTGTGGTGCGGCACTCTTACGGTGAGTTGTGCTGCGGTGCTGTACGCTTACGATGCGATGCTGTGCAGACCGGTGGTAGGACGAGACAGGAATGAAGCGGAAAGGAAGGAGGGAGGGAAGGTCGAGGCCCAACATTTCCTTACCCTCGAACGGCGGCTGGCTGGCGACCCCGAGTGTAAATATCGCTAACCTCTCATCTGCCTTAGCGTCGGCGGGGAGGGCGTTAGAACGAGTGTAATTAAACTGAATAACAAGCTCGGTGGTTGGCGCTAATTCGCACCTACACCTGGGAATCAATGACAGGTGTGGGGCGGAAAATAACACACTGAAGCTCCATAATCCGGGGTTGCCAGCGATCAGGGCAAGATGGCCGCCGCTGATATATGAGGGATAATGAGTTCATAATTCCCGCCTCGTCTATGGGATTCAATCACCAAAAATCATAATTTCTTTGTAATATGTTGTGTTTGGGAGATACACACACACACACACACACACACACACACACACACACACACACACACACACGCACGCACGCACGCACGCACGCACGCACGCACGCGCGCACGCACACGCGCACACACACACACACACACACACACACACACACACACACGCACGCACGCACGCACGCACGCACGCACGCACACACACACACACACACACACACACACACACACACACACACACACACACACACACACACGCACGCACGCACGCACGCACACACGCACGCACGCACGCACACACGCACGCACGCACGCGCACACACACACACACACACACACACACACACACACACACACACACACACACACACACACACACACACACACACACACGCCCACCAACGAGAATATCTACCAATGCTTTTGATTGTCTTTGCTTAGGCTAGGCAAACACTGACAGAGAGAGAGAGAGAGAGAGAGGGACCGACAGACCTTATGCGTGCAGTGTCGAGTTGGTTGGGGGTTCCGAATGAAGATGCTCGCCGTCGAAATAGGGCCGAATCGTCCCCACGGCGAAAGGAGAAGGGGGGCGGGGTAAACAAGAGCGTGTTAAGAGCAAGAGTCGGGGTTAAGTAAAGAAACAGACTGCAGGTGGGACGCCATATTGGTAACTGTGAGGCGGAAATACTCAAGGTCAAAGTAAGAGGTGAGAGTGAGATGAGATAGTTTAGTGTACAGTACCTCTCTCCCTCTCCCTCTCTCTCTCTCTCTCTCTCCGCTTTTCCTTCCATCTCTTCTTTGGATTTCATTTTCCCTCATCTCCATTTTCTTTCCTTCTCTTTTCGTCTTTCAGTCGTCTATCTGTTAAATCTCTTCTCTTTACTTCCCTTTTTCCTTCCTTTCATCCGTCCTTAATTTCTTCTTTTCCTTCCCATCCTCTATTTTTTTTTCTTTTTCCCTTCCTTCTTCCTCTGCCATTCTTATACACTTCATTCCTTCTGTTAAATCTTTCCTTCGTTCCTTCACTGCCTCTTTCTAACACTGCTCTTCCTTCCCTTCCTTCTTCAGCTTTTTATTTCCCCCACTTCTTTCCCTCCTTCGAGACGTGTTTGTTTTCCTTGGCGTTTATATTCCTCTTCTTATTCTCTTCTTTTCCTTTCTTCTCTCCCTGCTTCAGACTTTAATTTTTCTTCCATCTTTCTCTTCCTCCTTCTCTTCCTTCCCTACGCCACCCCCTCTTTCTCCTTCTAACACCACCCTTGTTTCTCTCTTTCCTTTTTTCCCTTCCTTCCTACCTTGGCCTTCGTCCTTCAATCATTCCTTCCCTATTTTCCTGCAACACTACTCTCCCTTCCTTCTCTCCTTTTCTTCACTCTTCCCCCCCATCTCTTTGCCTCCTTCCATCCTCCCTCTATCTTCAGTTTTCCCTCTTTCCATCTATATACCTCCCTTCCCCTGTTCTCTGTCCTTCACTGCACTGGCATCCTTCCTTCCTTTCCTTCTTTCTTTCCTTCCTATCCTTCTCTCCTTCTCTTCCTTGTGTACACCATACTTACCCGCCAACTATCCTATTCTCTCTCATCCCTTACCTCTCTCCTACCACCACTCTTCTTCTCTCCATCCTCTCTTTCCTTTCCTCCCTTCCTTCCATAACTTTCCTCCCTCCCTGGCCACTTTATCATCCCTTTCTCAATTACCTTCCCCATCACACTCCTTCGGCACCTCTTTCCCTGCCTCTTCTCTCCCTTCTTTCTCTCCCTTCCTTTTCTCTCTTCTCCCTCTTAGCTCCTTCATTTCTCTCTCCTCTTCGATCTCCTTCCGGTATTCTCTTTCCATCTTTTTCATTCCTCTTCCTTCTTTCCTTTCTTTTTTTTCTCTTCCATGTTTTCTTTCCTCCTTCCTTCATTCTCCCTCCTTCCCTCCCGCCCTTTCTTCCTTCCTTCCTGCTTTCTTTCCTTCCTTGTTTCCCCTTCCATTCTTTTTCTTCCTTCCTTTCTTCCTTCCTTCCCTTTTTTCCCACTTCCCTTCCTTGCTAATCACTCACTACACCCTCCTTCATCCATTCATTCCCTCCTTCCCTCCATCATATTCACCATTTTCTCCCTTCTCTCTTCTTTCCTTCCTTTCTTCCCTCCAACTCACTACATCCTTTCCAATCTCTCCTTATTTCCCCCATCCTGCCATAACTACTACCTACCTTTCCCTCTACCCTTAATACCTCTTCCTATTGCTCCCCATCTACTTGATCTCTCTCCCCCTTCCTCCACTCCATGCCACCCTCCCACAACTCTCTCTCTCTCTCTCTCTCTCTCTCTCTCTCTCTCTCTCTCTCTCTCTCTCTCTCTCTCTCACTATTACACTGTTCTTGTGAAGACTCCGTACTTACTTTCCCCACGACACAGACACGAATATCTTTCCATACACTGTCATCCATTTTCTATCAAACTCTCTAATTCAGTAGTTAACTGGCATTCTCTTTTCTCAAAGAGCACGGCCGTAACACCCTTCCTCACTCTATCTTCACTTCTGACTACGGCCACAATTGGAACGACCTTCCTTTTTGCCTTTCGACTAATCTTTAATGCCACGAACACTTAAGGATAAATGATAAAGGGTAGAATGTTATTTTATCGCGCTCCTCCTTCCCGTCAGTGTTAACATTTTTAAAGCCTGTAGATAGCTGGGAATTATGCATTAATTCCTTCATTCAATACTGGAACACAGTCTATTATACGTTAATGAGCATCATCGAGGTAAGTAGGTCTTGCCATGCAACATATATATGACTCATTTCTTTTGTTGGCTTTCATTTCTTTATAATGGATAATTCATGCTCTCTCTCTCTCTCTCTCTCTCTCTCTCTCTCTCTCTAAGTAGATGATGTGTATTCCAGTTTCCACTCAGTTAACGCCGACGTGCCGCAGGAATCAGTTCTGGCGCCAACCCTGTTCCTGGTTCATATTAATGATCTCTTATCTGTCATCAACAATCCCATCCACTCATATGCAGATGACTCAACACTACATAGTTCATTCACATTCAGACACCCATTGACAAAGTCTAATATCTCTACCTCTTAACTCGGTACAGCCATCTCCATAAATCAAGACTTATCTACGATCAGTGAATGGGGACAAAACAACCTTGTCTCATTTAATGCTAGTATAACTAAATATATACAATTTACTAATAGTCAGATACTGCTAGATACGTATATGACCTTCAGTGCTAATATTCCCATCTCCAAAAGTATTGAAATTCTCGGCGTCTCACTTAACAATGCCATCAGCTGGACCTCTCATGTTACATCACTTGCTAAAACCGCCTCAAAGAAATTTGAATTATTGTACAGAGACCGTAACTTCTTCACTGACGAGCAGTTAGCTATAATTTATAAGAGTCATGTGCGCTCTCAGCTTGAATATTGCTCACCCTTGTGGAATGGAATGTGGAGAGATTGCATTAAAACAACTACACAAAATTCAGAACAAAGCTGTCAGAATTATTAACAACCCTGCCATTACAAATAAACTACCTCCCCTACAAGTAAGAAGGAATGTTGCCTCCCTTGCATTATTTTACAGATATTTTTATGGCAAATGCTCAGACGAAGTTGTGTCCATGGTGCCACCTCTCCATGTCTTCCCTCGTGCTACGCGGGCATATGGTAGCGCTCATGACTGGAATGTCACTCAGCCATATTGCAGAACTTCTGCCTATCAGAATTCTCTTATTCCCGGAACTGCATCTCTCTGGAACTCGCTTCCCCAGAGTTGTTTCCCTCCAACCTTTAAAGCTGTTCAAGTCTAAATGTTACAGATATTTTATGAACAGAGGACACCAATTATCTGGTGTATGGAATATTTTTTTTTATTCATTTGTTTTTTCTTCCTCTGTTCTGTTATTAATATATATATATATATATATATATATATATATATATATATATATATATATATATATATATATATATATCCTGCCTAACATCTGCCCGAATTCTATTTGCATACTGAGAGACTGAGCAGTTTTTAAAAGGTGTCCACTCCGCTGATAAATCAATATTGCCGTTTATGGTACGTCAGCAAAGAGGGACCTTGTTTAGCAAGTCCTTCACTGCATTGGACAGCATTACATATTTAACTCACACTAAATCCAAACTAATTTATTTATTCAGGTGTGGGAAATATAAGTGGGAAAATAGTTAAGAAATAATTGTAAAACTGTCTTAATTAAACTTTCCCTTGTCATAGTGTCACGTTGTCATTTTGCCCAGTCTAAAGCCACGATGCTCCTTATCTCTCCTAAGCTGGTCAAAATAACCCAGCCTTACCTTACCTTATTTCATTCATTTTTATCCAGTCACACTTGTCTGCACATCGTCTACTCTAATCTTACAATGCTTACCCTGGCCTCACTCTACTTACCTATATCTAACTCATCATCATCATCCTAACTCAACCTCACTCTAACCAACGGTAACCTAACCCAACCTAAGCTTTTCCCCTAAACAAATCTAACATAACCCATCTGACCCAACCTAAACTAATTTACCGTCACCTTTAACTAATCCAACCTAATCTAATCCAACTTCACCCTAACATGACCTACCCTACCCCAGCCAGGGCAAAGCTGTGATGATCTGATTGTCACACTCCACCCTACACATCCATAGCATCATTGTTTATTCCGCCACATCACTGACCAAGGCCCCGCTGATGTGGCAACCAATTGTTCTCATTATCTTCCCCATCACGCACCACCCCACACCTGGCTGGCTGTAATGGGGGCAGGGAAATGTGAATGGGGAAACCGTAACAGGGAAATAAAAGCGAGGAAATGATACTGACAAAACAAATGCATTAAAAAGTTTTGCTTCATAAATGAGGGTTTACTAGTTCAGCATTGATCGTCTCGGAAAATTGACATCTTAACCCTTCAATCTACCACCAGACGATTTTACATGGCTTGTTAGTGGCTTCCCGACTAATTCTTTCAGGACGTGATAAATTTTGTTCCATGATGACATCATCCAGACGATTTTATTCAGTTGTGGGGTGGTTTTCCGTCCCCTAAACTTAACCATACAATGAAGGCTTCTCAAATGTGTAAAAGACTTCTTAACTTCACTATTACATTAACAGGATTCACTTCTCAACATTGCCACACAATCATCACACTGACCTTTCCGTGTTATTTACAGAATTGATCTTTCACGCAAAAAGCCCCTACGAAATGAAGCAATAATTCGCAACATTTCCCATACAGTAACCATTTTGTAAGCTCGACTTTCTGGCATTATACTAAAATACACTACTCTACGACAATAACTTTTATAGATTCATTTTTTTATAGATCCATTTTTTCATACGACGTTTTTTCCCAAGCTCACACTCCTAAACAATAATGATTACAGAGTTATACAGGGCTGACACTTGGCCAGCACCTCCTCCAATTCATCTGTACGATATAAAGTAAATCATCTGAGTTCAAACTTCCATATACAAGGGACAGAGGCAGAATGACGAATAACACAGACTCGCATACATATTACAGAATCATACAAGAGTGTGGATGTAATCAGTTCGAGATCAGAATTCTTGACGAAAAACTCGAGAGAAATTTATCCCTCCACTAGACAAAATATCAAAGTTTTACGCTTGAACTAAACACACACACACACACACACACACACACACACACACACACACACACACACACACACACACACACACACACACACACCTTTTCTCCCTCAATACGACAAAGATAGTAAAAATCTAATCTTCTGCTCGAGGAATTCATTATTTTTCATCTTCCCTACGACAGAGTAATACAAATCGTTCTCTTTCCCTACAACACCTCAGTACAAGATCATACAAAGTTTTTTTTTTTTTTTTTTTTATGCGAGGAAGAAGGAACCAAAGGCCATGAGCCCGCAGTAACAGTTCCCTCCAAGAGAAAAACAATATACAATAGAGAGCCAAATTCAAGATCCGATCATTTTGAGATGCCTGGACACACTACGTTTGAAAGACTGGAGATCATAGGCAGCAGGAAATACAGACGGAGGGAGACAGTTCCAGAGCTGACCTGTTGCATAAATGAAAGACTGGGAGTAACGGTTAACTCTTGCATTAGAGAGCTGGACAGAAAAGGGATGAGAGTTTGCTGCCAGACGGGTGCTACGCGCCCGTCATAGAGGTGGAGGAATGCAAGCAGACAGTTCAGAGGAGCAGTGACCATTAAAGTAGCGATAGAAAAGAGATAAAGATGCAACAGTGCGGCGAAGAGATAGAGGTTGAAGGGAGTCAGTAAGAGAAGGAGAGTTAATGAGACGAAAAGCCTTTGACTCCACCCTATTGAGAAGAGCTGTATGTGGGGAGCCTCCCCACACATGAGAGTTGTACTCCACACAGGGGCGGATAAAACCCCTGTATAGAGCCAACAATTGTGCAGGGGTAAAGAAAGAGCGGAGTCGGCTTAGCACACCCAATCTCTTGGAAGCAGATTTTACAAGAGATGTAATATGATCTTTCCAAGATAAGTCCCGAGTAAATGAAACCCCAAGCATGTTCAAGGATGATGCAGGATTAAGCTGAATATTATTAAACATTAATGGGTATACCTGTGGAAGATTTTGTCGGGTTGATAGGTGTAAGAACTGCGTCTTAGATGCATTAAAGACAACCATATTATTTTTACCCCAGTCAGAGATATGAGCCAAGTCAGACATTAGGTGTGCCATAGCCTCATCCCTTGTTTCTTGAAGTAACTGTTGAGATGGGCGTTGTGGGAACCGAATGGAAAGATGAAGGGTGGAGTCATCAGCGTATGAGTGGATAGGGTTAGATGTACAGCTTAGAAGATCATTGATGAATAAAAGGAAGAGAGTTGGTGATAGGACAGAGCCCTGGGGAACACCACTGTTGATAGATCTAGAAGAACGATGGCCGTCTACAACAGCGGCTATAGAACGACCAGAAAGGAAGCTAGCGATATATATATATATATATATATATATATATATATATATATATATATATATATATATATACATATATATCCATTACATAATCATACACGACTTGGCATAACAATTACTGAATCCCTTGAGTCAAACACCATAATTCTACAATACAAAAAAATATGGTGGACACGACCAATGATGTTCACAGCGTCTATATAAGGTTACAGAATATTGCCGGTACAGAATGATACAAGGACTCACTGTATTATTATTACTGAATCCTAATTTCTTGTCATTTGTAAACATCGCTGGTGGACATGATGACTATGGGGAAAAAGTACATTT
>NC_137064.1:3860634-3910634 GCF_032717465.1 Coenobita brevimanus
ACAGTATTAGTAAGAGAGTGAGGGGAATGAAGTTTGTAATCATGCAGGCTTATAAAATTGTAACATATGCGAGGTACTGATAAATACAGCTTCGTAATATTGTATAAAAATAATACTTAATACACAGGGAGCGTATTTATGGTGGAAATCTACATCGTCTCTAACAATAATATCAAGACAGTATAATGATAATGATAATAATAATAATAATAATGATAATAATAATGATAATAATAATAATAATAATAATAATAATAATAATAATAATTCTACATATCACAACCACGAAACGTAATTAGAAGAGAATTCCAAACATCTGAATGACGAGTGAATGATTTTACCGTCCACATCACTAGTATTTTCATTACACCGGCCATCTGGATACAAAATGGCGGAGGTGGCCGTGGCGTAACTATGACTAGAAAATAAAATTGCGTTGCCATCTGGAACCAAAATGGCTTACCGCATCAATCTTTGAAAGCACCTATGGGCCATGGAGAAACAAAATGGCGTAGCTGACCATCAGGTACCAAGGATGTGTTTGCATCTGGGACCAAAATGACGTCGGTAGCCCACGGTCAAACGTAACATCAACGGCTTTGAGAGATATGGAAACAAAATGGCGTATGTTAGCTACGGTCTTAGGATCCATAAATACAAAATATGGATCCAAAATGGCGTGGTTGATCATCTCCCCACACAGAAATACCGACAATTTAGTGATATCTTTACGAACGTTTAGCTTATTTGAGGCATCAGGATCCAAAATGGCGACAGTGAACATTAGGAGTCCACGCTAAAGCTGCCTCTGAACCAAAATGGCGTATAGTGTGACTGGAGTATTAACTATTTCAAGGCATTTGGAGCCAATATGGCGAAAGTGGCCATTAGAATCAAGGTGGCATCTGGAACCAAAATGGCGGAGTATCAACGACTTAGGAACAAATAGAAGGTTGCATTTGGAACCAAAATGGCGGACTATCGACTCGGTAACAAATGGAAGGTTGTATCTGGAACCAAAATGGCGGAGTATCAACAACTTAATATTAAATGGAAACAAAATGGCGACGATGACAAAAGAGTGCGTTGACGAGATGGCCAACTCTTGAACAAAATCGATATACTCTTTATTTATCCCCTTCACCCCGATGACGCATTTTTTATCATTCTCTCTCTCTCTCTCTCTCTCTCTCTCAAGACGGTTTTCTCAGCTTAGGAGAGATTAATCGCACTAGAAAAACATAATAAACAAATAAACAAAACAAATAAATCGTCTGGAACACCAGGAATAAATCAGCGAAACACGTCAACTGGCTGAAGGGGCGATGGCGGTACGTGGACACAAAATGGCGTCGATTGGCCACTGTCTTAGGAAAGGTAGACATCAGAGGCCTATGGATACAAAATGGCGAAGGTGACTCGAAAGAAGGCGTAAATAATGAAGAAATAAAGAAAATAAGAAAAGCATAACTTAGAAAGAAATAAGAGATGGCACAAAAAGGGTGGACAGGGTGACGTGGAGGCGATTTGTTTGTATCCACCCCGTATAAGGGATTAAGGCGTCTGGCAAAAGATAGATAGACAAAAAGAAATAACACAGTGAAAATATAACACGAATAACACAGTAAGAACGCTATAGAACAAATACGATTATAATATAGCACAATAACAAAATCGCTCTCAAAATAACAAGAGGGTAATAACAGCACAAGCAAGGAACTCAGTACAATTACAACAAATAACACAACACAATGACAAAATAACAAGACAAAGTAACACAATAACACGGCGATCCAAACCACTATCTGTAGCACAAATGGAGGAAAGTATGCTCGCGGTCAGAAGAGAATGGATACTAGGATGGAGCGATGGAGTTGGGGGGATTGTAAGCATGGAGGAGGGGACTAAGAAGGAGGGGAGAGAGGAGAAAGGAAGGGGGTAGGTGGGGTATCTGGGAGGGAGAGGAGAGCTGGGAGTGGGATGAGTGGGGTGGAAATTAAGTGGGTGAGGAAGGGAAGGAAAAAGGAGACTGACTGGGAGGGGAGGGGAAAAAAGTGAGTGGGTGGAAGTAGTGGTGGGAGGTGAGAGGAAGAGAAGTGGAAGGGTAGTGTGGATAAAACGGACAGTGGTGGGGGTTTAGGAGGATGGAGTGGATGGGAGAGGCAGAGAATGGATGGGAGGGAGGTGGTGGGAAGTGTGCATGGGGCGGGAGAGGAATTTAAGGTAAGAAGTGGGTGTGATGGGAGAGGGAGGTAAGGATGGGATGGGAGGAAGAAGTGGAGGAGTGTATGAGAGGAAGAGGAAGATGGGATTAGAGGGGAGGGGAAGGGAGGGGGTGGGAGGGATAAAGGAGGGAGAGAGAGTGAGTGGGAGGGGGAGGGGAAACAAAAGAGGGAGGGAGAGGGGAAGGGAGAGAGTGGATGGGGGAGAAGAAGAGACAGAGTGTGTAAGAGAGGTGGGAGAGGTAGGGAGTGGGTGGGAGGGGTGGAGGCAGAGGGTGGGAGGGCTGGGAGGGGCCGGAAAATGGGAGGAAGGGTCAGGAAATAGGCTAAGGGTACAGGAAATGGGCGGGGAAGGCGAACTAATGGGTGAAAAGGGAGAGAGAGAGAGAGAGAGAGAGAGAGAGAGAGAGAGAGAGAGAGAGAGAGAGAGAGAGAGAGAGAGAGAGAGGGGAGGAGGGAAGAGGAAAAGGAAGAGGAAGGGAGCAAAAGGTGCTAGAGGAGGGGAGAGAGGAGAGGAAGGAGCATAGGGTAGAAGAAGAGGGGGAGGGGCAGGAGTGAGAAATTGGAGAGACTGGTGGGGGGGGGGAGACAGAATGAGGCAAGAGTGGGGTAGGGGGTAGGGGGGTGAATGAAGGAAAAGAATAAGAGAGAGGAAAGAGCGAGGGGTAGAGGGGGGAGGAGGTAGAGAGCAGAGGTGGGAGGGAGGGAGGAGAGGGGGTATATGAGGGGAGGGAAACAGCGAGGAGGGAAGGAGAGGGGAGAGGAGAGGGGCAGGGAGGTGAGGGAGAAGGGGTGAGGGGGTGGGGGGATGGGGGAGGCCAGGCCCCGTCAGAGGTGATAATAACACCCCCTCAAAATTTACAACTGGCTAAATTACAAACGAGACCAAAAGCTGCACCGGGAGTTATGCGTGTGTGTGTGTGTGTGTGTGTGTGTGTGTGTGTGTGTGTGTGTGTGTGTGTGTGTGTGTGTGTGTGTGTGTGTGTGTGTGTGTGTGTGTGTGTGTGTGTGTGTGTGTGTGTAAGGTATTTGAGTGCG
This sequence comes from Coenobita brevimanus, assembly GCF_032717465.1. Classification (NCBI taxonomy): domain Eukaryota; kingdom Metazoa; phylum Arthropoda; class Malacostraca; order Decapoda; family Coenobitidae; genus Coenobita; species Coenobita brevimanus. Next base: position 3,863,895 of record NC_137064.1, read on the forward strand.
TGAGTGCATGTGTGCATGCGTGGTGTGTGTGTGTGTGTGTGTGTGTGTGTGTGTGTGTGTGTGTGTGTAAGGTATTTGGGTGCGTGTGTGAATGCATGGTGTGTGTGTGTGTGTGTGTGTGTGTGTGTGTGTGTGTGTGTGTGTGTGTGTGTGTGTGTGTGTGTGTGTGTGTGTGTGTGTGTGTGTGTGTGTGTGTAAGGTATTTGGGTGCGTGCGTGCATGCATGGTGTGTGTGTGTGTGTGTGTATATACATGCGTACATGTGTGTACGTGTGTAAGCGTGTGTTCTCTTGAACGTTCACGCACTGTGTGTGTGTGTGTGTGTGTGTGTGTGTGTGTGTGTGTGTGTGTGTGTGTGTGTGTGTGTGTGTGTGTGTGTGTGTGTGTGTGTGTGTGTAAATGTGTGTATGTGTGTGAGCGTGTGTTCCCTTGAATGTTCACACACTGTGTGTACGTGTGTGTTCTGGAGTCCATGTAAGCGGCCATTTTGTATCAATTATCACATACACTAATACCAAGGCAACATTTTCACACACAGTCAATTCTCAGTCAAACCTATGACCTGTTTTTGTACCTAGAACAAGGAAAAAGCGAGCGTAAATCTTGCTTTTGTCTTATTGTCCTTGGAAGGCTAATTCAATATTGCACAGAATTAATCCCCCACTGTAGCTAAGAACGGCCTTTGCTGGATGAAGAAGGAAATGGGAGACCAAAATCTTTTCTTGCCTCTTATTCTTCTTTTAAAAACAGATCTTAGTTACGAGAGGAAAATGATCGTAAGTTGTTTCTTGAATCCCAGGCTTAAGAAATGTGTAGCTGGAGACAGGGCGGCCATTTTGTACCCCACTTTCACATAAGCTATTCCACGCTGGGTCTCCGTCATCTCATTGTCTAATAGAACCCATTTCTCCCATTTTTGCAGTTCGGGGATGTCTATTTAATTTCCCCTATTCAATTTCAGACTACTGTACAGCTCTTTGATTTAGGAGACCCATTCGTTGTGAAGGTGATGGTAAGGCCATAACTAACCCCTCAAGCTAATAAAGTCTTCCCTAAGCTGAATAAAATCGTCTGCTGGAAGCGTGACAAGTAAAGACATTATAGCACTGGAGGGGTTAACTCCTACCTATAATACCATACACCAAATTCTCATTCTAGCTTTCATCCTCTCGTCGACTTGGGTGTTATATCCTCTTCTTTAAGATTCTTCTTCATTCTCAGCCTCCCTCTTTACTTAATACATTCTCGTTAGTTTTCACTCTCCTTCTCGGTCTACCTCTTCTTATTCTCACGCCGCCATCACTTTCATGTCACTCTCCGTCTCCCGTTCTCGTGTTTCCCATGTTTATCTTCACACGGTGGCTCATGTGTTGGATTATACAGACATCTCGCGACTATTAATCTATCCCACAAATTGAGGATGGTGGACTGCGGGGGGAGGACAGCTTCGTACAGCAGTCCACTGGGTTCACGTTTCAAATGAACCCGAGGCTATAATTACTACTACTACTACAACTACTTCTGCTACTACTACTACTACTATCTATCTATCTATACATTCCCCTCCTTAAACGTCCATCCGATTCTAGGACAACTTCAGCCTGCAGTCCACTCGGTTCATGTTTCAGATAAACCTAGGATAACTACTACTACTACTACTACTACTATTGCTACTTCTACTACCACCACTACTACTACTACTACTATTTCGAATACTACTACGGCTAGTACTACTACTACTACTACGGCTACTATTATTACTACCACTATCTACACATTCCTCTCAAATTTCCACCCTTCATTCTCGGTCTCCTTTCCTGCTTCTCCCATGGACTTCACTTGTTCGCTTCCACACACTCCACTCCTTAACCCTCCACCTCGTTCCCAGTCTACCTCTCCTCATTCCACCATCGACTCCGCTTGGCCACGCTCTAATACAGGTTTCAAATATACAGAGCCTTGCCTAGTCAACTCCCGTATCAGAGACCAAAATGGCGGTGGTGGCCGGGACCTTATGGCAGCGGCTCTGTAATCTTAGTCAGGGTTATGGGGTGTGATTACGGGGGAGGGGAAGGGGGAGGGAGGGGGGAGGGAGAGGTGAGGGGAAGGGGGAGGGAGAGGAGGAGGGGGCAATGAAGGGGAAGGGGAGGAAGAGGGGGCAGTGTTGGGGAGGGGGAGTATGGGAGAGGAGGCGTGAGGTTAGGTGGTGGGTGGAGGGTATGGAAGGTGAGGGAAGGGTAGGGTGAGGGGAAGGGAAGGGAGCGGGGTGTGAGGCTAGGTGGTGCGAGGTAAGATGATGGGAAATGAGGGAAGGGTAGGGTGATGGGAGAGGAGGGGTATGAAGTTAGGGGGTGAGTGATGAATGAGTAGGAGGATAAAGTTGGGGGGAGGGGGAAGTAAGAGGGGGGAAGGTGCAGGTGTGTGTGGCAAAAGGGGGTACAGTGTGGGGAATAGAAAAGGGATGTGAGTCAAGGTAGGAAGTGAAGTGATGTGAGGTTAGACGGTGTGAAGTGAGGTGAAGTGAGACAAGGTCAACTGAAGTGAAACAAGTGTTAACTGAAGTGAGATTAGGTGGAGTGCAGGGAAGTAAGATGAAATTAAGTGAAGTGAGATGTTCCGAGAGGAAGTGAGATCAGCGTAGGTAAGATGAGGAGATGACATTTTATTTTGCAGTCTTCTGGTGTGTGTGTGTGTGTGTGTGTGTGTGTGTGTGTGTGTGTGTGTGTGTGTGTGTGTGTGTGTGTGTGTGTGTGTGTGTGTGTGTGTATGTGTGTGTGTGTTATCTAAGGTGAGGCTATTGAACTGAAGGTGTTGCATGCAGTCTTATATGAACACATTCATTGCAAAACATATTCCCTTACATGAAAGAAATAGTTTGTTACCAGCAGGAACGAAATACAGATGACGGACTTAGGCAGAATGGGTTAATATTTCCTTTTATGCTATCTATACATCCTTCATCAATATTAACACAAAGACATAAGTAGCATTAATGAGAATATGGATGAGGGCATGCAAAATAAATCGCTAAGCAAGAGGTGCCAGACATTTTCCTAAGCGCCAAGTGGATTCGGTCCAATTTCTCCCTAAACAGTTCTCCACAAACCTCAAAAGACTTCTTCCTTACATAATACATCATGTTATCGCCATTATCAAAACACACGCGCCAGTGTTCAAATCCTTTGGTAATCGTGAACAGAGGTGACCAAAGTTTTTACATAAATCTGATTCATATAAAATTTAAGCAAGAATAAGATAAGAAGATTGAAATTATGAAGATTTTGTGGTTTTATTTCATTTATGGATTAATTTATGTAAGTTGTAATATTGTTACTTTTACTGGTGCAATTATATTTTATTCTGGCTACCTACAGACGATTTTATTCGGCTAGAGAAGGGCCTTTGTGATTGATAAGGATAAAAAAAATAAAAACTTCAATAATCTCCCCACCACAATGACGATTTCCAGCCACTTTTATTCATCTCAAGAAAGACCTCTCGTAGTGAAGGGATTAACTTTCGCATCGGTGGATATGTGTGTGTGTGTGTGTGTGTGTGTGTGTGTGTGTGTGTGTGTGTGTGTGTGTGTGTGTCATGGTGTCAGCAGAAGCAAGGGGACAAAGTTAACATTTCTCTGCCAAAGCGTAAACCAGGAAATATTTTATCATATCTTTTGCTGTGGAAGGTTTCTCTTAGTTAAATAAAATCGTCTGAAGCTAGAAGGAGTAAAAGTTTGCTGCTGGAGGCCAAAGATTTAGATTAATTTTAAGACTGTCAGTAAGGTGATATTTTTCATTGGTTATTCTTGTTACAGTCTGATTATTTTGTTTGGTTTAAAGAAGACCTCTTGTAGTGGAGGCGAAAAGTCTCAGGCTGAGTAAAAACTCTTCAGTTAAACTTACCACACACACACACACACACACACACACACACACACACACACACACACACACACACACACACACACAGAAATAAACACCCCACACACACATACATCACACACCAAAGCACTCAACACCACACAATCACCACACCACACACACATCACTGGCCACACAAACCTACCTTAACAACACCTTCACCCTCACCTCCACACCGTGACCGCTTAAAGAGCAGGTACCCATACTAACATCCGGTTTTCCATGCAGTGTGAACCGGAGGCCAACTTAACCCCTTCCGTACAAGAGTGCTTTCCTAAACTTTGCAAAACCGTCTGGAGGTGGTAAGAACAGACTAAAAGAGACGCCATCATAGGAATACATTAATGTAAACAGATGCTCAGTCTTCAGGACATACGATTTTAAAAAGCATAAACTCAAGGTAACATAACTAAAAACTCTTGTCTCTAGGGCCAGCTATTTTAAGGATTTCTGCATCTGAATTTAACTACAAGGGCTGCTGCAGGAGTTTGTTTACTTTTCGTTACAGTATTTCAGGCCTTAGCTAGTTGTATGCCTCACTCATCTCAACCTGCTTCTTTTGCACCCTTTTTGTCATTCTTGTAAATTTTGTAAGTCTAAACACACACTCGGACTGAAGTTCTCTGTCTTGAGCCTACCTACCTACAGCAGTTATCCTCTTACTTTATCATGTTTTTATATACTGGCATATATCTATTAACTTTGTCTCTATTTCCAACACCATATCACAAGAGGTCATGCAAGATACTAATAATAATAATAATAAAAAAAAGGGCCTCTGATTTAACTGCAATCCTCCATTCCACCCCAACTTGTCTTCCTAAACTGTTTAACATTGTCCTTTCTCAACTGCAGTTTTAAATTCCATCAGAATCTCTAACATCTTTATCTCTAGTCCAGTGTCATATTCCATACCTGTCTGTTATATTTGTCTGCCTGACTATTGATCAAAACCATATGCGATACTAGTCAACCATCTTTGTCTGTCTGTTGCCCAAACTCATATACGGAATCTGTCTTATCCAACTATTGTCTAACACAGGAAGTGGAGTCTATCTGTTACCTTTTATCTTTGTCTGTCTATTGTAAAAAGTGGTATACGGTATCCATATATTACTTTCCTATCTCTCTTGTCTACCATCATAAACTGTGTATCTCTTGTCCAACAGTATGCATGATGTCTATCTCTTTCCTTTGCTGTTTAATGTACATCTCATATACAGTATCTATCTATTACTTCTGCCTTGCCTGTCTATCGGTGGCACAACGTCTTATTCCGAAAGGTTATCCAGGGTGGCCAAAAAATTACACCCGAACAAAATACACCCCAACAAAATACACCCCAACAAAATGCACCCCAATAAAATGACCCCAACAAAATACACCCCAACAAAATACACCCCAACAAAATGCACCCCAACAAAATACACCCCAACAAAATACACCCCAACAAAATACACCCCAACAAAATGGACCCCAACAAAATACACCCCCAACAAAATACACTCAAAAAAAATAATTTCCACAACACCTGCAAGTTCTTTGGAAATTGTTTAGCGTTACCCTGGCTTAGCTGCTGTTTTTAGTACCCTCATGGTCGGGGTAACTCCAGAACTATTCCAGCTAATTCCAGACGATTTTATTCACCCCAACAAAATGCACCCCAATAAAATGACCCCAACAAAATACACACCAACAAAATGCACCCCAACAAAATGCACACTGCTCACTAAAATGGGCCATATAATTACTCATCATTCCAGGCTTCGACAATGCACCCCAACAAATATACACCCCAACAAAATGCACCCCGACTCTCAGGTGAGAGCCAGGCAGCATACCACTACACCACGACCAGGTAAAAGCTATCACACATCGTCATAATCTTGTAACCAATGTCCCTCCGCCCCCACTGTGGGCATGAAGAGGATGAGATAACTCCCTGGCACTCGGGGAAATAGATGCTTTTAAACTATCACAAGCACTTACGGCAATATATATATATATATATATATATATATATATATATATATATATATATATATATATATATATATATATATATACAGTATATTGCAGTTCTTCTAACGAAGTTCACTTACTTAAAAGGAAAGCGTTTAGTTTTGATTAGTCATCAGCTGCCGAGTTTACTCTCCTCACTCTTTTAAATATTTCAGGTGAATATGCCAGTTTATTGGAAATTCTTTATTATGATTTCTGTATAGCGCATTTTTACCTTACTAGCTATATCTTAATTCTGCACCTTTTTTTTTTTTTTATTCATCACTTCTTATTTTCCTTTTATTTTTTTATTTTTTTTAATACAAGCACAGTAAATTGTGTGAGCGGAAAGAGACGGGGGGGTTAGTCTGATCGAACCCTGACACACGACTCTCCGACACCACATAAACCACCGCCGATACGTATATTCAAAGGGGCTCGACGCACGTAATGCAGCCGCCACACCACCGCAGCCGCAGCCCCCCCCCCCTCCACTCTGGTGTCATTGGAGGAATATATTGGAGGCGGGGATTGGGGGGAGGAGCTGAAATAATGAGGGGTTGATGGATACCCCAGTCCTCGTGGTCTGAATTTATGAAAAGTCGGGAGGAATTCTTAGTTGTGAGGGTCTGCAGTCAACCGTACCTGAATAAAACACACACACACACACACACACACACACACACACACACACACACACACACACACACACACACACACACACACTGGAGACATTCTACTTCATGAGGGCCTAGTTTGCTAATAACATAATTTATTTCACAGATGCTACGACATAGGTTTACGACAAGTGTTAAGTGATGGATAGGTAGATGGGTTGATAAGTAGGTGATTGCCGACTGAAGGGACGTGACATCGATAGGCAGGGGCTGGGAATAATTTGGGGGATTCAGTTTTAATTCCAGCCAGTAAGTCAATTAAACACCAGCGCTAATACCGTCACACCAGTCCTTAATGACGGCCGTAGCATATGCATTCAGAATGGGGAAAGGAAAATCTGTATTATACTTACACACTGGGAGAAGTTAATTGTTGGCCAGGTAATAAATCCATAAGATTTAGCTCACGAATGTTTTGGGATAATCTGATATTTTGAATTTACTTTGGATACAATGAATTTAATAATGTTCCCCTTTTCTTCCCCCCCTCCTTTTTTTTTTTTTTTTTTTTTTTTTTTTTTACGAATGGTAGGTTTCTCGCTCTTTAACATACAACTTGCAAATGGTGGTCGAGTTCTCAATGATGGCTGTTAAACAATTCCCAGTCTTGATAGTACAGTTTAAAAATACTAGACAGTTAATTTCTCATTCCTAAAAGTTCAATTTAGGAATGATTTAGAACAGTCTCATGCCATAACCGTGTATTTACGAAGTTTAGCTGAAGAATATTGGGTAATTTGTCAGTCTTACATGTTGAAATTACGAATGTCTTGGAAGTCTAATACGAGGACTATGGATTTACAAATGTAGGACAATGCTCACTCCTTAAGGCTTGATTTACGAGTGTCTTGGCATAATTTTATAATGCGGCCGTGAATTTACAACCAATAGCCATTTTTCCGACCTAAAGGTTCAATTCCCGAGTGTTCTGGTTAGTGAATTTACGAGTGTTGGGCAATTTCTCAGCTTCAAGAGTGTAAATTATGAGTGGCAGACAATTTTGCACTCCTATATGTTCAATTTACGAATGTTTTGGAACTGTGTAATACCGAGACCTTATATTTATGAACCGTGGCCAATATCTCTGTCCTGGAGGTTAAAATTTACGTATATGTTATTCTAGGGTAGAAAAAACAAATCAGTATTTCAGTGGTAGTAATGCCTCGTTAGGGTTGAGGGACGACGCCGACACCGCCACTCCGATCTCAGAAAATAACCCCCAGCCCCGCCCTCCACCCCTCATCCCTCCCCCTCCCTTACCCCCTCCCCCTCACCTACTTCCTCACCCCTTCCGACCCATCCACTCGTATTTCCATATTTTCCCAGCCTTCACTACTGCCTTGTCCTGCTTATTTGGCCTTTTTTCTTTCGACACCACATAAACTTTTCGGTGTAATATACATGAACCTTATCCTCCATTTTCTTTTTCGACATCTCATATATAATATCAGATCTACAGTAGACATTTTCCAGCCCAACGTCTTCAAGTCTTTTTTCCCCTTTGGTTTATTATTTATTTTTTTCTATCTACGTCAGAGGGCATTCGTTGGCACAGGAGGTTTTATATCAGCCACATTACGTACTCTCTCGTACTCTCTCGTAGGTAATGTTGAAGGCCTGCCCTCTTGTATCTAAGTTCTACAAACGAATGCATATCTCTGAAACAACTCTACTTTGTTTTCTTTACCCATGTATTCTTTACCATATCTCATTTTTCTTCGATTATCCACATGTAATACTTTCGTTTTTGGTATACTTATGATAAGAAAAGAAAGCTATAACAATACTCTCACCCATTAACACTCTCAGGCTACAATGTTTACTCTTGGCTAATTGTTTATCGTCTGGTGTTAGATGTGATAAAATACTAGAACACTGATGTGGGAATTAAAGCGTTATTATAGCTGTGTTTGTATCAAGTCTGTTTGTCATGTTTAGTATATGGAGTTACGAATATGCCCTTGAGATACGACACTAATACAAAATAATCGAACAGGATAATAATGCAACCCTTTCAGTAAGATTACTCCTTTTTAACAATGTCCGGAGATTTTATTCAGCTGGAGAGACACTTCGTATTGTAATGGATTAAAAGGAGACTATTATAAAATCCCCTTTACTATGTGCGATTTTTTCTGAATTGTGCAAAACCGCATAAGGATATGAAAAATATAATGAAAAAAAAAACACAAAATCGCAATCGTATTGAATTTAGTTAATGATATCCACAGTTAGTGCTGAGTCCAATACTTCACCTAGAACAGTCAGCAAAAAGTGTGCAGCCAGGTACTGTAATCAATAGATAATGAGTATTCACCTGAGATGATGAATAAAAAGATATGTATATAAACTGATACTGAGATTAATTCCTAGATAAATTTCAGAAGACAATCTACTAATGGGCAGTACCTTGTAGAGTTTTCGTGCTTATTTCTTTCCCTACTCATTAACGCGTGAGATAAATGCTAACTTTGTATTTTCTTTTCGGCAACAGCAGACGCATTCATTCAGCTTAGAGTCATTGTGCTGAAGGAGATAAGGTGTTTCTGTGCATGTGTGTGTGTGTGTGTGTGTGTGTGTGTGTGTGTGTGTGTGTGTGTGTGTGTGTGTGTGTGTGTGTGTGTGTGTGTTTTCCCTTGGTGTACAGATGAGGCTAAAACTTCACCTAATTTTTCACTTCGTCCTCTGTTGGTTTATATTCTTAGGCTTCGAGAGACTTTACATATTTCTCTGCCCATAAATGATCAAGATAACTACTGCTGGATGTAAGTGTAAAGTAGAATAGTGTCCACAACAATTATCTACCCGTTGTAGCAGATGAGGTGGAATATCAGGTAAAGTCTGGTCCCTAACTCTCATTTTTTTTTCTTTTTTTTTATGGGTCAGCCCCGAATGAGGTAAAAAAAAAATGGCGCGAAGAAAAAAAGATGAAATATGAGGGTTGTTGTAGGGCGCCTCATTTGAATGCGTTTAATTAATAATGGCGCCTGATTAACTATGACGGCTGGCCTGTAATTAAATACGGATAAATAATAATAATGATGATAATAATGACGTGCACTGTGTTAGATTGCCCTGTTTGTCGTAATTATTTTTATTACTCACATTTTTTTTTTAGCTCATTTGGATGTGGTAATTTTTTTTCCTTTTTTTTTTATGTAATACTTGTCAACATTTTTTTTTTCACACTGTCACCATTATCGCCACTTATATCTCCATTTTATTATTATTATTATTATTATTATTATTATTATTATCATTATTATTATTATTATTATTATTATTACTGCTACTACTACTTTCGCTATTACAATTCATAATGTTTATCGTTATACAAAATCACATTGCGAAAAAAGACGAATACTTTAGACAGTGCAGCTGAAACAAACACTGTTAATCTTTCTTTAGTGACTTCATCAAATGCTATTTTACCTGTGCTGAAAAAAATTGTATGTCTGAATACGGAAAGGCTAATTACATGCAGGCTACGTAACGTCCTAAGAACAAGTATAAAAAGGAGCTGCTCCGTTTCTTTTGCTGTTATTTCTATTATTATTATTATTATTATTATTAGTCTCATCTTTAAAGAAAGAGAAGGAAATGATTCTTTAAGAAACTATTTTTTTGCATTAGGACCGACAGGACGCACGAAGAAAAAAAAAAAAATGCTTAGTGGTAGACCTCTCCAAGGACCAGGTTTTAGGCAGGGTGGGACTCCTGGCGGCCAATCCCCACGGAGGGGGTGAACCCTAGGGGTCACGGTCAACGCCGATAGGCACAGCCCCCCCCAACCCTTTTTCTAAATATAAGAATACAAAATTGTACACACTGATAGACTTCCACTCTGGCCATATCTGAGGCGGCGAAAGACTCCGTCTCCACAGGTGCGGACGGCCCCTGAGAGAAAGCTAGTTCTTATTTATTTATTTTTTTTTACCATGGAACAGGAAATCTTGTAGTGGCTCACCTGCACTCCGACCAGGTTTTGGAGGTGAGACCCCAGAGGGCGACCTCCCACAGCAAGGCGACCCCCGGGAGTCTCCTGCTGTGAGGTGGAAGTACACAGTTTGGCGGTGATTATTATTTTAACCGATATTTGATAGGAGAACATTTTGTGCTGGAATTACTCACTCGAGCTGTATAGAACTTTTTACTATACGATAAAAAACATAATCTATGGAGGTCATCAGGATGTTAACCCTTAAGTCCGGGTCGGGTCTTAAGACGGGTTCTCTTGATGGATACCGGGTCGGGACTTATGAGTAAAAGAGCCTCAGGCAACGGGTGCCATCGCTTGGTACTCCCCACCTTCCATGTTGCACTCAGAGTGGTCTGGGCTCTGACGTCATTTTATGTAAACAAACCTGCTGGTACAAATGTACCGGGTTTTGGGGTGGATTTTTTTTTTATTTTCGCATTTTATGCTCAAATAATTATCTAAAAATAACTCATAAATCATAACATAATTTTCTACAAACAAATATATTCCTAAAATGCTTTTAAAATATGCTATAATAACAGTACATGTGGCCGATTTTTTTTTCACGTCTGCACACACGCAGGGTTAAGGCAACACGATTGTGTTTATCATGGAGATAGATGGAAATCTTCATTTTTTTGCCCTCAACACAGGCTTCAGATGATATGGCAGAACTGAACAGCAACTTGGAGAACTCTGAAGTGACTAGTAGACTCGGTGAAGAGAGGGAAGTGCATGACATCACCGATTTTGAAGGATTTTCAGCCAGTGATACACAAACTCCATCAACCTTTGGGGTATCAGTAAGTAGTATTGGCGTGAAACGTAAGTTATCGCCAGGTTTGGAGTACGATAGTGATGACCAGGAGAGTGGTAGTGACAGTGAGGGGATGGCAGACAGTGACAGTGATGGATTTATTCCCGTGAGTGACGAGAGTGATGATGATTCAGACCTGAGTGACGAGAGTGATGATGATTCAGACCTAAGTGATGATGAAGATGCTGATGATGACCCCAGGGTGTGACCCTCCCCGTAGGCCTGGTGGTACTGGTAGTGCTGATGGATCTGGGTTTATCTGGGCAAATGGTGATAGATTCATACCAAATTGCTATAAATTTGATGCAACTCACAGTGGAGTGACAAGGGCTGCTGGTGTAGACAAAAACAGTTCTGAAATGGAGTATTTTCTCTTGTTTTTTGATGGTGAAATTCTTTACTATTTGTTTTGAAAATAATTGTACACAGAAGCAAGAAATAAGTTTTTCTAATAACGAAAGAATGTTCTGTTCAAACTATAAGAACAAGAAGAAAAGTTTTGTTGAATGAGAGGAAATAAGTTCTGTTCTGATTACTGGTGGCATAAGTCAAGTTCAAAAGTTGAAATTACAATTTTTTGAATATGGAAACAAGTTCTGTTTTGCAAATAATTGTACACAGAAGCAAGAAATAAGTTTTTCTAATAAGAAAAGAATGTTCTGTTCAAACAGTAAGTGAAAACAACAGATGGAAAAAAGTTGTGTTTATTTACGTTCTGTGGCTTCCTCATGGATTATTCATATTGCGTTCATCGGCTGTACCTTCAGTAATGGGTAGGTAAAATATATTTTTATTATTTTTATTTATATTTCATCATTATCCATCATCCCAAACACATAAATCATAAAAATATGAATTCTCAAATTTCCCGAAACTTTTGCCTCCCGGGGCATATCTGCGGATTCCGAATTGCCACTTGGATTATGCTGACTGAAAAATTTGATTCTCTCTCTCTCTCTCTCTCTCTCTCTCTCTCTCTCAAAAATTTATAATAATGATAATAACAACAATAATAATAATAATAATAATAATCTATCTATATACCTAGGTTGCTTCCCCCAAGGAAAGGGAGGTAATAATAATAACAATAATAATAATAATAATAATAATAATAATAATAATAACAACAGCAATAATAATAGCAACTCCCAGTAATGACAAAATCTTAACTAAACGAACCATAAATTTTCACAGCAACATAAGAAAGCCTAATAATGACAATAAAACGGTCACAGCCAATCCCATATTCCGCCTCTCGAGGTATAGGGCCCTAGGCTAGGCTCCTGTTGGCTAGGAGAGGATAGGTGACTGGCCCACTCTCCCTGGTGGCACTGCATGATCGAAAATCCCCCACTCACCTCACGGGCCTGTATTCCCGTTTGTTAAGGAAACCCCCTGTCACCTTTTCCTAAGCGATTTATTTTGTATTCTGCACCTTACTCTCTTCTTCTGTGTTATATAGATTCTTCAAATATCGCCACACTCTGCATAATGTACAAAAGGATATTAACCAGTCCTATCCAAAAATAAATCGCTAAGGAAGAGGTGTTAGGGAGCTTCCTTAACTGACGCAAATACGGACCATGGAGCTTAGAGTCCGTGTTCTCGTCAGGTAAGAACGCTACGTAACACCTCTTCCTTGGCGATTTTTTCTGGATATGGGTGGTTAATATCCTTTTGTACGTTATCATTGCAGAGTATGGCTATGTTGGAAAGATTTACGTAGCGCAGAAGAGGAGCGTAAGGTGTAATAAGCAGAATAAATAGCTTAGGAAAAGGTGTTAGCGAGGCAGTCACTGCGATCGGGGCACGCTAACTGCTCGACCACCAAGCGATACCTTATGATTACCTGCACCAACACACACACACACACACACACGCACACACACATCACAACACAACACAACCCCTTCGCATAAAATATCTTATAAATGTGCTATGTGAAAATGTAATTACAAACGCCAAGTCTAATCTCTAATAATTCTCCTTTAAGCCCTACCAGACTACAAACGCTGGCTATACAGTATCTCTTCTTAAATCCTGTAATCGAAAACCTATTAAATATATTCACTATGCTTGTATTTTTTTATTTACTATTGACTGAAAGCTTCTTACAAATTCTCAGTGAAATTATCTTTAATAACTCAAGCCCTGAACGCCTTTTTTTTTTTTTTTTTTTTTTTTGTTATTTTTCGGGTTACTGTCAAGCGATTTTGATGACGTCTTTTCTACATTCTGGATTTTGCCATCTCCAGGTGATTTTATTCAGGTTAGGGGTGATTTTTCGAGCTGAAGGGCCATATATCGCCTTTATTAACCCCGTCTTTACTAAGGTGCACTTCAACACTAAAATAAATAAATAAATAAATAAATAAATAGATAAATACAAACTGTAGCGATAAGAATAAGACAAAAATTACGTCCTCGGGCTGAAGGGACTATGGACAATCGCTTTAAAGAAATCCTCAGTAATATTCACTACGAAAACTGACGCTTCCTTCAATTATTACTCCCACGTGGAAATTACTACACTTGCTATACGAAGAATTTATTATAATCGCTACACAAAACCCATTTTTATGTTCCTGTACCTTTCTGAACCCTTTTATCTTAATGTAAACGCAATACAAAGCCTTTACGATAGCCGGGATGCGAATATTTTACGATACTTGCTAAACGATAACTTAAATACGGTCATACACGTAAGCCCGTCGTTCCAGTGGCTTTTTCTCTTGTTCTTGCGATGTCCAGACGGTTTTATGCAACTTAGAGCAGACTTAGAAATGAAGAAGCTTTAATGAAGGCTGTCTGCAACTCCTCCGATTCAGATTATTGGCCTAAGCTGAGTAGGGATGTCCGAGGGTAGCAAGAATATAGCTTAAATGATAGCCTGTGTCTGAAAGGGTTGGTATAATATAAATACGAATCCTTTATAAAAAAAAATGCAATTATTGTTCTTACTGTTGTTGTTGTTGTTGTTATTGTTGGTCAACCCTGATCAACCCGGCCAAGCCTCGTCAATCGCTGGTTTGATACTGCCGCAATTGGCGGGTCTCACTGGTCCCCTACACACACTAAAAACTGCAGTAGGAAAGTCGTCTATAGCATCCACAAGAAAATTAATAACTATCGCAAAAAAAGAAAAAATAATTCTAGTAACAACATCCACACGGGAAACTTTGAAAATAACCGCAATATAAAAACTAACCTTCCACAAGTCACAATATCCACAATTTTTTTTTTATAATGACCCAGTATGAAAATCGAATCATAACATCCACAAGGAAAATTTGTAATAACCACAATACGAACACTATCATAACCATTAAGCGAAAAATTAATTCCTACGTCCGCGTGAAAACTGTGTTAGATACGTAATAAGAAGATTTTATCAGACACGCTCAGTGAAAATTAATTACAATCGCTGTACGAAAAATTAGTTACAACACTCAACGAGAAAACTATAATAACTGCAATACGAACACTTAAATACATTTCTTACACGCAGACTTTATTCTAACTGCCGTTTAAAAAAAAAAAATGTAACCGCTAAACGTAAATTTTATACTCATAGTCACATGATTTTTTTTAATTGCAGTATTAGGATTTCATAATGACCACTAAACACTAATATAATTCCAACACCACATAAAAAAAGGAATAGCAATACGAAGTCCATACAAATACCATTATAAGAAAACCAAATTACAATCGCTACAGGAAAACAAAAGTACCGGTACCAAACTCACACGGAAACAGTCGGGGCCGCTGTATGCAGAGATTATTATACTCCCCTCACTAATATTTGACCCCTCCAGTGCCATATTCCCTTTCTGTTTTTTTCATTCCAGTAGACAATTACAGTAGGTTATATATATGTGCTATTCATTTGTTTCATTATCTGTCTTTGGGCGTAGCTGTCACCTACGCGCATAAGATGACGCCACACTGTTTCTCGTCACGGCTTCGGCACTAGTACCTACCGCCCTTACTGAATACATGTTAGGGCTGTCTCATTCAGGTGTGATCGTGTAGCTGCGAATGTTTATACTGTATGCCAATGGAAGATGATTTATGACTGCTTTAACGAAATTCAGAACTCGATTTTTTTCTTTACCCCAGACAGGGATTGATCGCCCGTCCCTTCGCTCAGCAGTTCACTACCCTGCCGCTTGACCACCATCTCCCGTAAGGCTATGTAACTGCACTCACTGACCCCTTTTCCATCGCATGCCAGTAGACTCACACACCTATCATCATCATCATCATCATCACACCTATAAGAACGGGAGATATAGGAGCCAAAAGCAAATGAATTAAAATAGTAATAATAATAGAACTATCAGGCAGAATGCTCAGTGTAATGGGCCACATAAATCACTAACGCATCACCCAATCCTTCGAAATCTGGTCTTTATGTCAAAGAAGAGTATGTAAATTTGGCCTTTCAGTACATCTTTAATATTGTATTCTTGATATATCTACACAAATCATTTAGTTTAGGACACACTATGCGGCCTGTAGGGTTTAGTTGTATACTTCACTAATTCCTTAACTACAAGGCAAATCCCCCAGCTGAATAAAATCGTCTGTTCGGGATGACAGTATTCAATTTAAAGAGGCGTCGCCGTACAGAAGAGACTAACATACTAAATAACCCGCTTTGGTATAATTACATTTTTATATCTCATACTTGCGCCCACTAAAGACAGTTTTATTCAGCTTAGGAGATACGCTTCGTAACTTTTATTTAGTTGAAATATATTTATGCCTACACACTGCATAAGGGTCTTTCAATAGGTGAACAGCATCAATTTAAGATATGTGGAAGGAAGGTTCTGCCGCCTCTTCTTCCCTTTTTTCCTCCTTACTGAGAGAAAGGCTCACGGCCGCACCACTTAAATTGAGTTCGCAAAGGTGTACGCAGCCCTTAATTATGACGGTCATTGATAAGACACCTGTAAATGTTAGATGTGATTAATTTCCCTCTCACATAACGTAGTGCAGTCAGCCACGAAACAGAAAGGTCAGACATGTTGTATCTGCGGCACATGATTCAGGAACTATCGTCAAAACTGGGGCCTTTTCTGTACCTTCCCCCTTTTGGTTTTTATAACATAGCCTCCGAAGAAAAAGAAAAGAGGAAAGAAACAGAAAAGAAAAAGCTGATTATCTTTGCACGCCTTCGGAAGTCTATTTCAATTAGATATAACATTTTAAGTTGTTTTCTCAGCTTGAAAGTCCGTCCCCTGATACACTAACCATTACATTTTATGCTTTCATATACTGTATACTCCTCTTCTTAAGTCGTTCATCCACCGACACACTCGCCCACACACTGACACTCACCCAGTTAACTCTCCCACACATGCACTCTCTTCATTTAAGTCATCGCATGCTCTCTCTCTCTCTCTCTCTCTCTCTCTCTCTCACACACACACACACAAACACACACACACACACACGCACATTAAGCTAGATTACAGGGAAGCGGCCATTAACGAAGCATATACCAAATGCAGCGGCAATCATTAATGTGACGCAGGCTTCAAATTATCACCGAAGCGATATATATTCATCCTTAGCTTTACTTATATTTACATATCTATAAAACTGTGCATATATATAATTTTTAAACACATGGAGAAAAAGCGTGAGAGAAGGGAAGTGTGTTTTGGGAGGCTGGGTCGTTACTGAGTAGGGACAGGAATGTTAACTTAGCACTTTCTTTAACTTTAGTTGTCTGAAATAATGTCTCATGTGCGAAAAGACCTGGCACAAGCAGCTCTTCTAAATAGGATGGAGCACAAGGGTTTCGTGAGATCGACTCTCTCTCTCTCAGAATAGTAGTTAACCCGTATTTTATAAGTTCCGTGTACACAACTGGCAATTTTGGAAAGTAACGATTGTTAAGAGGCTCTCAGCCCTTGGTTCCTTCTTCCTAAAGAAATAAAAATATATAAATACAAACTTCAACAGAGCAAAGTATATTTCACATCTGGCACCGTGAAAGTCGATTTTGCTTTTCTTAACGAACCTCAGTATCTATCTATCTGTTTATCTATTTATCTATCTATCTGTTTACTTAATATAGTAATAATAAACACCATAGACAGGTAATACCCACAGTTGTTTTGGTCCGCTGAGATTACTAGTTATCGATTACCACTTGAAACATTAAGGTAAACAGCCACCATGACAGGAAGAAATGAGGATAAGAGATTTTGTGACCACTTTGATAATAGTCTCATATATATAAAGGCGCTTGGACGGGCGACACTAAATGGATTAAGGAAAATAAAAAATCGCGTTAGTCAGATCCCACAGAAAAAATCTAGATAAACTATTTTCATGCCCAAGAACAGAATCAGCGGAAAATTTCAGCCCATTCTAGCACTGTTCTCTGACTTCACTGTGTTCCGGTTTGACAAGAAAATTTCAGGAGTGATTTCACATTAGGCTGCTTCTGGGGACATTTTGTATCTGATTTTAGGAGCAATTTAGTTACTGTACCTGTAGGATTTTTTTTTTTTTTTCAGCCCATGTCTAGTTACTTTTTGGAGCAAATTCTGTTCAATTTTTGGAGCATTTGATGACCAGTTTTCAAGCAGAGAGGAGTATTAGCCTCATTTTCTTATACGAAAAGAAGAAAGAACCAAGAAGAAAGAACCCCGCAAATTGTTCCTTCCAAGTATAACAGAGCAAAAGAAAGTCAAATTTATTCGTTTGGAAATTTCTAGATATTGCATTTAAAGGATTGCAGGTCAGAGGCAGAAGGATGTAAATACAGATTACGGAAGACAGATTTTCCTGAGCTGACGTTTTCCATACTTTAGATTTGCCATCACAAGACGATTTTCCTCAGTTTTTGTAAAGAGTTATCGAACTGGAGTGCTTACGTATATCATTCATGTACTTCTCCAAGGCGATAAATCTTTTTAAGTTGAAAAAAAAGTCTCCTGGAAATAGCAAGAATACAGTATGAAAGTTGTCCTCGTTGTAATAATGTTATGGCACGATATACATACTAAATCGCTGAGGAAGAGATGTAACGAAATTACTTCCAGCCAACACAAATACAGACGAAGAATTACACCCACATACTTAACTAATATCTATATTGAGGATACAACAATTCCGGCCCGACTATGACCTTCCTGGGGTGGAAAATAATACAGACCATTTTAGGCATTCATTATAAGGGATATGCCCCAAGATGATAACTTTTTCTTGCACACTTAGCACTAAAAACGAGGGGCAAGCAGTGTATTAGCCTTTATATATAGCAATGGAACTCTACTATGCAATGTTTCTGTCAGTTAATGTCGTCTTAATGCCAAGAAACAATGTAGAAAAATGCGAGTTATGACAATGGGGCTTAACATATAGCGTGCAGAGAGAGAGAGAGAGAGAGAGAGAGAGAGGCACCTTGTTATCAGCGCATGCAAAGCTCGAATTAAAAAAAAATGCTTACGATCAAAGTCCTGTTTTAACTAGTGTTTTTACTTTTTTTTTGCACATTGACTTACTGATTTTCATATCTATCTACCAGCCTACCTAGCAATCAGTCTATTTATCTATCTATCTATCTATCTATTTATCTATCTATCTATATATTGCTTTATTTATTTATTGGTCCACGAAGAGCAAGCGATACCGGTATTGGAAAAATCTGCTCTCTCCGGTCCCTGTCCTGCCTGATAAAGCAGATCACAGTCACGGTAGGGGACTGATCTTAACTTTGTAAAATGATGCCGCCGCCGCCGACGACGATAACGCTGATGATGATAATAAAAATAATAATAATAATAATAATAATAATAATAATAATTGCAAAAGCAAGTTATAAAAAGGCAATAAAAATAATGTTAAAGCAACAGTGCCAACAACAATAAAATGATAATAATAATAATAATAATAATAATAATAATAATAATAATAATCAGAATTTTAATAATAACAAGCAACATCGGAAAATAACTCTGACTCATCTGTAATCCATAAGCAAACAGTATCCCAAATAGGTTACCCCATGGGCCAAAATACATTAAAAGAAAGCAATAATAATAATGATGATAATAATAATAATAATAATAAGCAAACTTCGGAAACAAATTCTGACACATCTATAGTCCTTTAGTAAATAGTAGCCTAATTAGGTTACCGCATCTGCCAAAATACATTAAAAGAAAGCAATAATAATAATAATAATAATAATAATAATAATAATAAATGCAAAGTCTCAAATTCGTCACCACGAGGGGTATTTTAAAACCTGAATACTATTGTAAAGTGATAGCTAGAAAGGAAAAAATAGGGCTAAAAAAATTAATTTGAAAGAGGAAATAGAGAAGAAAGACAGGAAGAAAAAAGGAAAACGAATGAACTGTGAACGGAAGTCCAGCGGGAAAACACGAACGCAGTCGGAACCCCTACGTTATCTCTCTTCAGGCCAAGAACGCCATTTGCATTATTTTTTTACTTTTTAACTTAATATATTCTGCACAGGAAAAATATCTAATCATGAAACGCTGAACGGAGGCCTTAACTAACCTACCAGTTCAAAAAGCGTCCCTCTTAACCCCTAAAAATTGTCTGGAAATAGGAAAGAAAATGGTGTTATATGTGGAAATGTCAACATGGAGAGGAACTTAGCTTTTGCGGTACCAGTACGTCTTGTCAGTTTTCATTTTGTTTCTCCTAAAGGAATATTTTTAATGAGTTAATACTGAAGGGGATAATGAAAGCTACAACCCCTCCCGTTCGAGGAATATTTAGTGGGTTAATATTGAAGGGGTTAATGGAGACTGCATGCAACCCCTCCCGTTTCAAACCTCTCCTACGCTGGGTAATATTTTTGTCAGCTGTATTTCTCTGTTGCTGTTATTATCTGTCCTTGGTTATCTGCATCAGTGTTTAATGTAAGGTTTATGGATATTATCTTCGTTGTCACTGTTTTTATACGTTCAGCTGTTGTTGATAATGAGGAGGATATTCTTGTTACTGTTTATTTGTTTTTGTTAGGTCTATGTTCTTACGATTATTATTATTATTATTAATATTATTATTATTATTATTATTATTATTATTATTATTGCGCTAATTCGAATACTAACGCTGATTCTACTAAACGTTGTTATTGTTACATTTTCAAAAGTGACTGTGTTGCTTTGTTTTCCGTTCACGCTTTCTACTTGGTGTTCTCGTTCCTCTCGTCATTCCTCTTTGCCACGGCTTCACGTCTTTAATTTTGGCCCGATTAGACTGAAACTTACTGTGCTTATACCTGATAAATTGAGACATCATTCTAATATTTCCAATTTATTCCGAATTATTTCACAGCCCAAAATTTTTAAGAAGGGCGCAGAACCGCCGGACGCCAAATCCACCATCCCTTTAGGTAGTAGTAATAGTAGTAGTAGTAGCAGTAGTAGTAGTACTAGTAGTAGTAGTAGTAATAATAATAGTAGCAGTAACAGTAATAGTAGTAGTAGTAGCAGTAGTAGTGGTAGTCGTAGTAGTAGTATATAACAGTTGTAGCCCAAGGTTCATCTGAAGTGGGAACCCAGTGGACTGCAGGTTTAAAGTGTCCTCCACTTGCAGTTCACCGTCCTTTTTACGGGGGACAGGGATGATGTTGAGGGATGTTTGTATAACCGGGCAGCTCCACCACTCGATTACATCAGTGCCACCTCGTGAAGGTGACCCTCAACGACACCTCCATCTCAGTAAAGGCAGGTGTTCCATTCAGCTTGGAGCGTGATCGAGAGCGCTGCGATTTAGTTTAGAACGTGACCTCTAGCCTGTTGGTTTTGTTGCTATTTTCATGTGAGCGCTAAGTACGAGAAAATATATGTAATTATTATTTATGGGACGCAAACTTTGGGGAATGACATGCATGTTGCCTGTCTAGTTATATTATTATTATTATTATTATTATTATTTTTATTAGATTATTATTATTGTCATTTTAGTTGCTGCAGTTGTTACTTCTTCTTCTTTTACTACTACTACTGCTAATTCTGATATTATTAGTATTATGACCATTTTTTTACTTATATCATTACTGACTGTTTTCCACAATCGCTCTTAGTTAAACATTAATTGTTATCAGAGTACTTTTACTGTTATCATTTTAACATTATTCTATACACACATTAATTACGGTACAATTTTCGTCATTACGGTAACGATTCTGTTCCCAAGCCCTCCATCTACTGTAGTGCCAGTGACCGCAAAATGTCCCATAGGGTGATGTACAAATTAACTCCTTCACGGCAAGAACGTGTTTAGTGTTTTACTGTACCCGCACCATTTTCTGGCGACATTTTCTCTAGACTAGGGGATATTTTTTGTTATAACTGGTTTAAATATATCCGCGATTATCCGCTTCCCCAGAGGTTGTCCCCCGGCTGGACGATACTATCTATGGTAACAAGGATAACCCAGAAGACAACCGTCCCCGGGATCGACACACACATTCCTGCACGCCCCAGCCAACGACCAGCGGCCAACGATACTGCCTCATATTAGGTATGTGGGGAAAATATGCAGACATATAATCTGGTGAAACTGATTTAACAGGAATAACGAAAAGAAATATCTAATCCAAATACAGTATTATTTCTAATTCTCTTTTATTATAAGTAAGCAATGCTGATCTTAATATTTTTGTTCCTAAAAATATATATATATATATATATATATATATATATATATATATATATATATATATATATATGCAGAGAGTAATTTCTTCCACTCTTTGTATCTCTATGCTATAATCAACGCTTTATTTTAAATTAGCTGTCGTACTTCTTGCCATCTCAGTCCACTTACACAAATCTTGGACATTATCATCAGTTATCAACTTACAATCCTTAATTCCATTCCAATCAGCATTTACCACATACCTTTCCACATTTTAGAACGAAAAACAAGAATCCTTCGATACGTAATAATTATCGTCTTCATTACTATAATTCTTCACCGGGTACAGACATTCATTCCATCCACACCCAAAATTTTCCCAGTAAACTCATCAACCTTTTCCCGGAACAACAGCGACTCTCTATGCCATCCCAATCCGCGTTTCGACACCTTCCGTTCCATCGTATCCTGTTTCAGTCGCGGTATTTCTCTTCTTTATGGTCTGTAATTTAAACATAAACTCTGACGCTTTATTCTGGTGGACGATTTCATTATTATTATTATTATTATTATTATCATTATTATTATTATTATTATTAATATTATATTTTTCATTTCTTCCTGGTCAGTCTTTCGACAAACTCCTCCACTTTCTTCTTCTAATAATAATAATAATAATAATAATAATAATAATATTATTATTATTATGGTTTCTTTTTTATCTGGATTCTTCCACACCCCATCACTTATGTGAAAATTGGGTCTGAAATAACGACGACGACGATGATGATGATGATGATGATGATGATGATGATAATGTTTTTCATTATTATTATTATTATTATTATTATTATTATTATCATCATCATCATCATTATTATTATTAAACCAACTGTAATAAAGAAGGAACTCTACTGCAAAATATTATAAAGTAAGGCAAATATAGGTCCTGGCTTTGCTCGTCGGCTCAGAAGGGCTCCAGTATTTTGATGTCCTCTTAATATTATTCTTGATATTACCAGACGCTTTTAGTCGCCTTAGGAAACCGTCTTGGTATTAAAGGGTTAGAGAGTATTGCATCGGATCCCTCCAAGTCAAAAATCTCTTCCAGACTGAGGGGAAAAAATTGACTGGGAAGGGCAAGAAAAAAAAAAAAAAAAAAAAAGATGGAAATGATATAAGCGAATAAAAGAAAAACAAAAAACGGAAATGACCAAAACAAAAGAAAATGAAAAAAGATGGAAATGACAAAAGAAACAAATTCGGAGATGAAAAATAGATGGAAATGACAAAAACAAAACAAATGGGTAAACAAAAAACGGAAATGACAAAACAAAACAAAAGGAATAAAGAAACTGACAAAAAAGGAAAAACGGAAATGATCAAAAGAAAAAACTGAAACGAGAAAAACAAAAGAAAAAAAAACGAAAATTACAATAACAAAACGAAAGGAAAAAGAAAACACGGAAATGACAAAAGCAAAAAAAAGAAAAAGAAAAGAAGTAAATGACAAAAACAAAAGCAAAAAATGAAAAAAGATGGAAATGACAAAAAAAGAAAAAACGGAAATGACAAAAACAAAAGGAAAAATGAAAACAGATGAAAGTGGCAAAAACAAAAGGAAAAAGAGAAAACGGAAATGACAAAAAAAGAAAAAGAAATGGAAAAAACGGAAATGACAAAACAAAGAAAAACCAAAGGAAATAACGGATATAAAAAAAAAGAAAAAACGGAAAGAATAAAAACAAAAGAAAAAAGATGAAAACGACAAAAACAAGATGAAAGAAAAAAGAAAAAGAAAGACATAATGGCCGTCAAGGAAGTATATGAACTTCCGGAGATCATCATTTTCACCAAAACTATAAACCCCTTCACTTCGAGGACGCCTTTTATTTTTACTACTCGCAGACGATTTTCTTCAGCCTAAGAAATTTTGAACTGGGGCGGGGAGGTGGCTGGATCACTCACTAACCCCTTCACTTCGAGAGATCTTCCTTAACTTCAGTTGGCCTGTTTGGTTGCCTGAATATAGCATAAATAAATAAATAAATAAATAAATAAATATAAAACAGTCCTCAGGGTGAAGGCTTTAATATCTGAAAATGGGATGAACTAAATAATATCCCATGGCCGCGTTCTGGCAAATAATAATAATAATAATAATAATAATAATAATAATAATAATAACCAAAATATTAATATCATCATCATCATCATCTACAGCCAGACGCCATAATCCCAGACGGGCAGTAGAATATCGAAAGAAATTAAATGAACAGTTAACAAAATCCCTCGTTAGGCTCCAGTGATCACTATATTTAACGTAACTGTATACACGATTAATTAGACCTACAATTACTCGCCCACTTATTGCAGCCTCTTATTATAATTATCCATAGACGCTCGGATAATGAGGATAATGGGCAGTAATTAGGAACGTTGGACAGGATTTTAGGGCGAAACTGATGATTTTTAGGGCCATTACGATAGCTGGATAATGATGGGTATGAAAGGGATGTGTGTGTGTGTGTGTGTGTGTGTGTGTGTGAGAGAGAGAGAGAGAGAGAGAGTTCCCTCCATAGTCTCAATAGTTCTTCTTAAAAAGAAAAAAAAAACAGTAAAATATCTCAGAAAACAATAAGAAAAACACCAGTAATATCACACCGACCCTGAAAAAAATCGTCCTAACTTGGTTGAATATGGACGGTTCGTGTTAGCGCCCAAGTGGTGATATGTGAGGGTAGGAAGGTGAAGGATGTTGTTTCTGGTGGCAAAGGAAAACGTGTGGATAGGCAGACAGCTCTTTTGGGTAGATGGATAGGCAGGAAGAAAGGCAGACAGGTAGAAAGAGATATAAAAGAGAGCAAACAGCAACAGACCTATGGATAAATTTGAGGCCTTTGTTATAGGGTAGGTGCTAAAATATCTTTTTTATGAGAGCAAGACAGGGACAGCAAAGCAGGAAGGGGGCCAGGTCAGTGGGTAGATAGGTAAGTGGGTTGGTGGTTGGGTAGATGGGTGGATGAGGGCAGCAGGTAGGTACAAAGGAAAGTAAAGGTAAGCATCTCTGTCGGTCCTGTTGAGGCTGCTTGTTGTGGGATAGATTAGAACAAAGGTACGTAGTCTATGAGGGGAGGACAAGGGTAGAAAAGCAGGAAGGTAGGTAGATAGGTGGGTGGATTGGTAAAAAGGAAGGAACGAGGCAGACAAGTGAGTAAAAGGATAAAAAGAAATGTCAACAGAAGGGTAAGGGAAGCTGGTAGGTACTGTAAGTAGGTACGCGGGTAAGAAGGTAGGTAGGTAGACAGATATGCAGATTGGTAGGTAAGCGAATTGGTACATGGGTAGGTGGGATGGTGATGGTTAAGAAGTAGATGGGTAAAGCAGTACGTAGGTAGGCTGGACGTTGTAGGCAGTGGGTCGGTGGGTAAGAAAATAGATAGATAAGTCAATGGGCAGGTAGGTAGGCGGGTAAGCAAGAGGTAAGAAAGGTAAGAAGGAGGATAGGTAAGGAGGAAGGTAAAGGCAGCAGGTAGGTAGGTAGGTAGGTAAGTGGGTACGTCCGTAGGTAGGTGGGCGGGCGGGTGGGTAGGTGGGAGGGTGAGGGTGGTGGTTGAGCGAGTAACAAAAGCCCCGCGGGACCCCACTACCACCTCCCTCACCCCCCTCACCCCCCCAACACACTCACAGGTGATGTCTCAATTAGGGCACCTGAGACAACACTAGGGCCGCCGCTCCGCCTCCTCGCTGCGGTGAAGAAGTGGTACCGGGGGGAATGAATGTGGAAGTGAATGGAGGTGTTTGAGGCACTTTTGGAAGGTTGGGTTAAGTCAAGAGTGAATGAGGAAGCGAATGAAGGTGTCTGAGGTTAATTTGGAAGGCTGAGTTAGAGTATATTGGGCTATTTATTTATTTACTTTTAAGACTAGGATGTGGGTAACCTGGATGAACTCTGGCAGTGAAAGCTGGGCAAAAGAACATTCAGAAGGTCTCCAAAAACTCAAGACGATGAGCTGTTACTTCTATTCTGCTGTCGATGTTCATGGATTATATTACTCAGTCTACGAGATGTCCTTTTTAGTGATGCAATTAATGCATATAAATGGCGGTAATAGAATGTGTTAAAAAAAAAAAAAAAGGCAGTATTAAAGGTACATTTGAGAGGCCGACATTGAAACCACTGAAAAAAAATTGATGAGACAATGGGGAGAGGGAGACCGAGAGCGAAATGGAAAGATGGGGTGAAGTAGCTGAAGGAGGTTAGTTTGGAGTGGCAGGAGGGAAAGCATGATGGTGGGAGCACGTGGAGAGGAAAGCCTAGAACGAGGTAATAAGACAGATTCATGTAAAGGAGAGGGAATTATGATGGCTGGAGAGTGGGGAGAGGCAGACCGAGAACGAGGTATGAAATTTAACGGAGTACAGGACCTGAAGAAGGAGAGTTTGGCGTGGCAAGAGGGAGCAACTAATGAGAGGGAGATCGACAATGGGGTGGAAAGGCGGAGAAAAGAGTAGAGCAAGGAGAGAGAGAGAGAGAGAGAGAGAGAGAGAGAGAGAGAGAGAGAGAGAGTATATAACGATGGGAGAAAGAGGAGATCAAACCAAGAACGAGGTAGAGAAAGGGGGAGGCTGATTTGAAGCGGTGGGAGGAAATACTGCATACGATGATGGGAGACTGAGGAGAGGGAGACCAAGAACGAGATGAGAAATTCAGAGTATAGGAATGAGGGAGGTTGGGAGTTACGAGACAGAACGCACGACGACGGAAGAAAAGGAAGGAGAAGAAGACCGTGAACGAGGTAGGAAGGCGAATGAGAACAGAGTTGAGTAAAGAGATGGAGTACAATGATGATAGGATATTGAAGAGAAATGGAGACTTAGAACGAGATGAGAAATTCAGACGGATTACATGAAGGAGGGAGGCTTGGAGTGGCGAGAGGGAGAGAATAACTATCATTGGCCACAGATACTCAAGGGTTGTTTCTACCACAACCCCTATGGACGAACTCAGGGCCTGGATGACAGAACCCGAGACGTTTATCTTGTTCTTGCCACTGACAGATGGTTAAATTCCGCTTAAGAGGGTCCCCTATCAGTGAAGGGGCTAATGAAGACCATAATCTCGCCATGTTCGAGAAGTTTCTCCAAAGCTGAATAAAATCATGTGGAGATGGCAAAATAAAACTGAATAATACGTGATCGGAGTGAAGGAGATATCCCTGCAATCCGATGGCGTATTATCTTTATTCCTGGTATCTTCACGTAATTATATTCAGCGTCCTGTAGTGAAGGGGTTAATGGGGGCTCTACCTAACCCCTCTAGTTCGCAGTCTACCCACAGGTGAATAAAATTACCTATCGCAACCAAGTAAAAAACAAAAAAACAAAAAAAACATGGTGTGAAGGAGTTAAGAGCGTCCCCGATGTGTGTGTATTCGAGCCCAAAGAGGCCACTTTTTTTTTTTTTTTTTTAAACCAAGTAATGTACAAGTTGTAGTCTGGTGTGCGGGATGGACTGCGGCATCTTACCCTCGGGCCCCAGAAGAAGCAATACAGAGTCGAGTGTCGCCGTCTTATACTTGCTATCATCAGCCTAATATTTTTCCTAACACCTTATGCTTCAAAGGGAAAGATATGGGATTGTCTGTTACCCTCTTATGCATTATATATTTTTTTCCAGTGTGACCGTCAGATTGTTTTTTATTTACCCCGATTAACCTCTGTCTGTAAAACTTGAACCTCGAAATATTGTGGAAAACGACGGATGGTTTAAATTAGCGAAAATCTCAAAGCCCAAATTTAACCACATTATTCACTATGGCGCATTTTCTGTTTAGTTCTTGCTAGTTCATAACGATTTTTTTGTCAGTTTTCGGAAGATTTCTGGCAGTGCGGGGATAATGGAATTGTATATCTGAACCCTCCACCATAAAAATTCCGCCTCCCCCATAATTAAAAAGAAATCGCCAGCAAGTAGCAAGAAGAAAACAGAAAATCGTGGGTGAATTATTGAACCCTTGGAGTGCGAATGGCCTCTCTTGGGCTGAGTAAAATCGTCTGACGATATCGAGAATAAAATAAAAGATAAAACACCCTGGTAAAGGAGTTATTCGGCATTACTAATTTTTAAACAGACGTGGCTAAAAAACATCGTCAAAGGGATATGCAAAACTTTGAAGGTACTGTATTTTCCTCCTCCTTTTCCTCCTCCTCCTCCTCATCATCATCATCCCGCCACTCTCTCTCACCTGCGTTATCCATTGCACTAAATTCAAACAAACGTATATTCTACTTACCACTAAATCATGCACTTCACTACAACAATTTTTAATCTTGCTATCGCCTAACCATTTAATTCAGCACACGGGAAATCTCTAATAGTCAGGGGTGATTGCAAACTTCATAGATCTCTTAAATATAATGATGATTTGTATTACTTTGTTCTTGCTACAGACAGACGATTATTTGCAGCGCCAGTACAAAAAGGAAATCTATAGTATTAGCCTTACCGAGAATTAATATATTTTTTGAAACAATAATGGATGACAAAAAGACCCATGAAAGTATGAAATTAAGCCTCGAAAATACACTGGATAAATTATTGCATATATATTTTTGCCTATATTCATCCTACATTATTATTATTACGAATTCAGAGGTCATTGTATCTTAGTTTTTTTTTTTTTTTCGTTTTCAGTAGTCAGACGATTTTTTTTTTTCAGCTACAGGAAATCCCCTTGTTGTGAATTTTGCTATAGGCTCTCACAATATATACCCATTCAGCCTGAGGACGAGGTATGTTTTTTTTTTTTTTATTCTGGCTATGAAACAGACGATTTGGCACAGATAAAGGAAGACGATTGATGTGAAATAGAATAATGGCGGCTGGATCTAACCCTCCCAGTCTGAAAAGTCTCTCGGAAAATGGCTATAATCGTCTGAAGGTTGCAAGAATATGATGAAAATACGCGGCATCGGAGTGAAGGGGTTAAACTATCACACTACAGCTTAGTCCATTTATTACGCTGATATTTTCCTTTCCTGGGTGATTTTTCGTGTGTTGCGGGTACGGCTCACACAACGTTATCAATGGTTACCCTGCATCATTTATTCATTTCCTGCTCCCATTGCCACAGCCTCGCCCACACCAACAGACTGAGCCATCCGTACTAGACCAGCGATATATACGTGCCACCCTGGAGAGAGAGAGAGAGAGAGAGAGAGGGTAGGCTACATAGGTTGCTGTATGAGAACGATATGACGATTTTGTGTATATATAGCTGAAGAAAATCGTCTGGTAGTAATTAAAACAAGAAAAAAAATACAAAAGGGTGTGAATGAGATACACTGCGAAAGCCTGGAACCAAAATCAAGCTTGGAGGGTTTTCTGTAGCTGAGTAAAAGCGTCTGGCGGTAATCGAAATAATAGGATAAGGTACAAAAAGATACGCAAATTATATAAAAAACCGTCCGTATCTCATATCATTCCGACTTCCAGCAGACGATTTTATTTAGCTCCAGGAAACCTCTCTGGTCAGAATCTACATCCATGTTCCATCTAACCATTATATTTCAACTGCCGCTAGACGATTTTATTCAGCTACAGGATGCCCAGAAAAAATCGTCCTTAGCACAGCGACGTCAGCACCACCCAGCACGTCGCTCCGTCAACCCCCCTCGGCAGGAGTGACTTTTCCGAGCTGAATAAAATCGTCCGGCGGTAGGAAGTATTAAATGTACGAAAGTGTCATCTTACTAAAAATGCCGCCATTACGGAGGGGTTGGTCTCCCCTTATTGGCTAAAAAAAAAAAAAAAAAATGTTCGGGGAGAGAGAAAAAAGACTAAATGAATAGGTAGATAGACAGAAAGACAGACAGACAGACAGCCCGGCAGACAGACAGATAGATAGATTGATAGACAGACTGACAGATCGATACGTAGATTGATAGATAGATGGGTGGTTGGAGAGACAGACAGACTGAACAATAAATAAATACTGGTACATGCATAAAGCTGTACAATATGGACTGCTTCTAACCTCGTCAACATTAAATCTAGGCTGAAGAAAGTGAACCTGCCGGAGCAAGAATCAAATTAACCTCTTCAGTCCGGTGACGTATATCAACTTTATTCCCGCTACCACCAGACGATTTTATCTCCACCAAGGAAGGCTCTGGGGTCGTGATAGAGATACTGAAAGCTTTATCTCCACCACTCTTGTCTCCACCTCTTCTACTTCGAACCGTCTCCTCTATGCTGAATTAAATCTTCTGGAGATAGCAAGAATATAATAAAAAGAAATCTGATTCGAGAGGTTAAAAAAAGGTATCGTCATTACAAAAATATATATAAAAAACTGTGATTCGAAAGCATTGAAAAGAGGATTGTTGTACTGAAGGGGTTTTTAGAAATTAAGCTTAACCCCCTTTTTTAAGAGACAAATCCCCTAAAATCTTCCGAGTGTAGCAAGCAGAAAATCTAAAATGTTATAGTAACGATGGATTAAATGGGAGAGCGTTCCTAACCCCGCTGACACAGGATTTCTCTCATAAACTAAACAGAGCCCTTTGTCGGTAGCCAAAAAAAAAAAAAAAAAAAGAAAGAAAGAAAGAAAGATAAAAGAAAAGCGAAATGGACAAGTTGTAGGTACTGGAAAGATTAATCACTTCAGCCCGATGACGTCTTTTTCCTGATTATTCTTGCTAACTTCAGGGAATTTTATTAAACTTAAGTAAAATCTCTAGTTCTGAACGTTTTTTTTTTTAAAGGCTGTAACTAATCCCCCAAATTCGAAAAGTGTCTCACAGGCTGAAATATCCCTCTGTCGGTAGAAAGAATAGGATAAAAAGGGCGTCAATGGCGGGAAGTGGTCAATGAAGGTCGTGCCTAATAACATCAACACAATACGTCTACCCTAAGCTGAATATAATCGTCAGACCGTAGAAAGATTCAAAAACAAAAATCACACTGAGTTAAAAAAAAAAAAAAATCACTAACGAGAAAGGTATAACTGTGGTGCGCATAAAATTTCTTACACTTGGTATTTTAGGTAATAATCTTCATTTGGCTTTCGCTTTCCATATCAGGGAATCAGTTGTGGGATTTACTCGTTACTAGAAGAAAAAAAATCCTCAAGCGCTCATCATGTAGAATCGCAAACCGGTCGAGTGGATTCCATGCCGTATTAAGTTTCCTATTGACAGTGTTTGCGGTTCAGGTGTCATCCCCTTCTCTCATCCCGTATAGCCATTGTTCTAGTAATATATATTTTTTAATACGGCTTATTAATCGAGACAGTTTCCGGTTCTTGGACTTAGGATGTGAGACGTTTCCGGGTGCCAGGTAAGTGCCGTACTAATTTTTCTGTTGCTATTGCGGTCAGGTGTCCCTCCTCTCACTCATCCCGTATAGCGATTGGTGCAGTAATATTCTTTTTTACCTATAGGCGGCTTATTAATCGAGACAGTTTCCGGTTCTTAGACGACACGGATGTGAGACGCTTCCGGGTGCCGGGTAAAATCGTCTAGTGTTTGCCGGTCGCCGATGAAGGGTTAATGGCGATGCTTCTTTACCCTAACCAGACATTTCTTTTTTCAATATATTCTTGTGTCTTCATATTCCCTCCCTAAAAAAATAAATAATAATCCCACGTTACCACCACCCACGGTCATAATAATAATTGCTCTCATCGTCGGATATTCGGTAGACACAAAGCAGTCGGCCATATTGCATCCCGTACTATATTCTGTTGTGGAGAAAGGAGGAGAAGACCGAGGAGGTGGGGAGGCAGGTGTGTAGAGAAGGAAAATGTGGTGTATCTTGTGATGGGGAGGTTGGAAGGAGGAGGAGGCCGAGGACGTGGACCGGAAGGTATGCAAAGAAGGAAAATATGGTGTGTCTTGTGATTTCTTTTCTTTTCTCATTTTTAATCGCCCGGCATTAGCTGGAACAGAATACTAGAGTTGTCCCGATTATGAGAGGGTTGGATTACGTAGAGACAAATGCCTAGAGGTTCTTTCGTTGAGGTCGCCCCCTTACAAGATGCGGCGTTAGCAAGGAAGCTATAGAGAGGACATTAAGATTTTGGTCTCCTTCCCATCTCTGGTTTTGAACAGTGGGAGGTGACGTCAGCGGAGAGCTTCGCTAGCGGAAACAGTTTTTTCAATCCATGAATTATTATTATTATCATTATTATTATTATTAATATTATTATCATTTTGTTGTGGTGATTATATTATTATTATTATTATTATTATTATTTACCCCAGGACTGTAGAGTTAAATATAACCATCAATAACTTCTTTTCAAGGTGGCTTTCTTAACCTCTTCGGTCCGATGACGCTTTTTTTTTACTCTTGCCACCTCCAGCCGATTTAATTCAGCTAAAGCGATTGGCTAAAAATGAGAGGAATGGATACGGTCATTAACAGTCCATTCACTACTAAACCCCCCTCTTAAGCTGAATAAAATCGTCTGTTGATTAATTAAAATGAAGAAATCTCATCGAATTAAAAGGGTTAAGCTGAATAAAATCGTCTGGTAGCAGCCCATCGTAGTGAAAGGGGTTAAGCATCTACAACGACGACGGAAATCTTGCTTTTTTATTCTTGCTACCTCCAAACGATTTTACTCAGCTGCGGCCTTCTACTCTCTGTCCAAGCGCCTAACACAGTCTCCATTAACCCCCTGTAGACCATACCGATCCGTGCTACCTCCGGACGATTTTAATTAACGCTCTGGTTCCCATAACTCACTCTCAGCTGGATGAAATCGTCTGGGGTAGCTGGAATGGAATATCAAAGGTGTGTCAACCACGAGAGGGTTAGTAGTACATGTAGTAATGCCCCCAGGCTCCTATGACTCACTCAGCTAAATAAAATCGTCTGGTGTGAGCTGATATGTAGAGGTATCCCGACCATGAGAGGATTAATGGCTTCTTTCTTTTATCAGTAGTGTTAGCGCTCACTAC
This sequence comes from Coenobita brevimanus, assembly GCF_032717465.1. Classification (NCBI taxonomy): domain Eukaryota; kingdom Metazoa; phylum Arthropoda; class Malacostraca; order Decapoda; family Coenobitidae; genus Coenobita; species Coenobita brevimanus. The sequence goes on from NC_137064.1 coordinate 3,896,910, forward strand.
CCCATCCAAACGCATTCCGGTTACCAGCAGACGATTTTATTCAGCTTAAGATCAGCGGTTTGTGTTTTATGTGTAGAAAAAAAATATATATGCAAGCTTTCAGGGTACATAAATCTCAAACTTCATTCTGTCTAATGCCACACGGATTTCTTCAGTGCTAAGTAATTAAATCATATATATATATATACCTCACTCCTATAGCAATAAAATACAATCCCAATATACCTTTTTGACCTCCATTAATCCATCAGTTTTATTGTCACTACATCTAAACTCCCAATAGACGCTTTCATTTAGTAGGTACGAGAGAATCAGTTTTACCGCACATCAAAAAAGGAAAATAGAATAAAATAAATTAAAATAAAATCGCAGTGTTCCTCGCTCACTTATAATAATGCATTAGTTTTATTATGGCCTCATTTTTATTATCGGGAGGCGAGTATATTCACGGCTAAGAAGTTAAAGATAGTTGGTCTGTTTTTATTTCACAAAGATACGTAACCCCTTCCCAGCTTAGTGGATGGCCAGATGTAGTCAGACTGGAAGGTAAATATGACTGGTAACCAAGGAGACTCATTCCTGTCTCATAATTAAGGCTCATCAAATGTCACGTTCCCACGACTTGGCATTCGAGCTGTGAAAGCCGCCCAGTTCCCTCAGATGAAAAAAAAAGAAAACGAAAAAAGAAAAGAAAAAGCCGACAACAGTTTCTCAGCACAGAAAAAACAAAAACAGCCTCGTCGCTCAGTTATAATAATTTTTCTCAGCTTTATAATAACTTCACTCTAACTTCCGTCAGACGATTAAATTTATTGTTAAGGAATTATTTTTACCGAGTTCATAATTGTGCTGTGGAAATAAAGCCATTTTTCTCGGTCATATCTGTACACGTAAAATAATGGGCCACTTTCACGTCTTATTCTAACAGATTCTAGACATCACACACACACACACACACACACACACACACACACACACACACACACACACACACACACACACACAGAAGCGTATGATTAGCGGTTCACAGTTGCTAGCATGCCCTTATTCTGTAGATTTCTGCCCCACCTCTTTTTTATCTTGTATTTCCAGTCTATTTTCTATTTTTTTTTTTCCAGTCTACACTGTTCTATCAAGAGCGAATAGATGTACCTTCATTAACCCTTTTCGTTACTAAACATCTGTACTAGAGTTAAATAAAATCGTCTGCAGATAGGAAGAACAAACCGGAAAATACATCCTAAGGGTGAAGGGGTTCTGCGTTAGTTCCTTCATCGCAGCCACTCCTGTCATTAATAACAGGATGATCAGACGCTTCTTAACACGGGAGAAATCTTCATCCCTACCCGACCGTCTATGGCGCCTGAAAATGGGAGTAAAATAGGGCAGGGGTTTTCCTTAGCTATATAAAATGATCTGGCGGGGCCCAAAATGTAATCGTCTGGCCGTAGTCGAAATATAATTGTCTGGTCGTGGTCAGAGCAAAATCGTCCTGTTGTTCTCAAAATTAAATCGCTTGGCTGTGGTCAAAATAAAATCGTCTGGTAGTAGTCAAAATAGAATTACTCAGCTGCCTACTTGCCCTCCAGTGGGTGTAATACAGAGGAAACGATTGACACACACCAGCAACGTGGCTGATAATCCAGATGATAATTCAGTATAATGACATAAATATACTCCTTGCCAAACTAATACTACCAGGGTACGTTTGTCTTCTAATTGTTGAAACTAATATCATTTAATACCAGCACATGAAAATACTGGTTTCTATCCTACTAAGTTAATTTCTTTTAATAAAAATGGTAATAATGATCTTTATTCATGTTCTCAGCTTCTTCTTCTTCTTCTTTTTTTTTTTGCTCCAGATATTTTCATTCATTTAGGATATCCGCCTCGCACAAAAGTGGTTAGTACACCTTCTTCCCGCTCTGGTAAATCGTTCTTTGAAAAATTTCGTTCTTTTGTGAAATATCGAGAATCTTGCTTATGGTCTGGGGATCTTTAACTGCTTCAGCCCGAGGACATTCTATACATTTTTTTTTTTTTTTCTTACCACCATGCGATTTTACTGAAGCTAGGAAGGATTTCAGACTGGGGGAGGGGGTCTCTTCTAAACTGAATAATATCACCTGGTGGCAACGAGAATTAGGGGAAAAAAAGAAAGTCAAAGAAGTGAAAGGATTATTACGTCGCTGGTGAAGAACGAATTTATCTACAGCCACAGGGAATATACGGAAACAGACTGAGTGCGCTGGGTTTTAACAAACGTTATTTTCACTGGCAGAGAACAGTATAATCTTTAACGGAACTTAATTTCTTTCTAGTCAAGAAGAAATAGAGCTTTTTTTTTTTTTTTTTTTTTTACATCTGATGATTAACCTAGTTGCTATGCCTCGGTAGTTCAGTGAGGGGAAGGTCTTCCTCCGTTTACCCGTTATTATACAAGAAGGAATGTTATATTTACGTGACGACCATGGTATAAGGGCAGATCACAAGTTAAATTGCACTTAGATTACCAAGATATTCTAACATCTGACTCACTCTTTATAATGCAGCCATGCGGACATAAGGCATACCATTACGTACATGAACGAAGCTTGATCGTGTCATCGTTTTTACTGAAAACTGCAGCACCTAAATTACGTGTTGGTCAAAACAATACAGTATTGTGCTCGTTGCTACTTTTGCCTCAGGTCATAATTTCTTACGCATATTTCCCGTTAATTAAAAATGATCGGTGTACCCCAAATTTTCCCATCAGCCATAAAATACCGCTATATGTAGATCCGCTGTCTTAAAAACTGAACGGCATGATTCCCTTGGCACAGTACTTGCCCAGGCATGGCCATTGTAGCCACTCATAGCCTGTGTTGTGTCACTGTGAGGCAGCCACACCACACCACACAACACACCTCCTGCCACTGCAACATCCTGATAAAATGTACTACTGCATCCAGTCATGCAATCTGTGTCCTGTTGCCGCGGCGGGGTGGTGGTGCTGGTGTGTTGTCATGCACTGCGGTGGTCAGCACGGGAGGGTCAGCGCTGCCTGCCTGACCACACCGTAATTCACAAATAAAACACTGGAGGATTGAGTGCAGATGAGGGTGAGACAGCCATAGCCTGGTGATGGGGTAGTGCAGGTGTTGGTGTATGTCTCACCTTTATCGTCCTCGCGGTCGTATGGTGATGGCAACCCGGGCGGCAGTCCGCCGCTAGGGTCTCCCACTCGCTCCAGGTACCCGCCGCCGCCGCCACCGCCGCCACGACCCAGGACGGAGAAGGCGACGTGATGCGGGCCGCCATCGTGGGTGTTGGGCGGCAGGCCCCCTATTTTGATGGCGCTGTGGCTGGAGAAGGGCGGCAGTGTGGGCAGCGGGGGCAGCTGCTGTCCCAGCGGCAGCGGCACGGGCCGGGCCAGCTGGCTCAGCACGTGGAAGGAAGGTTGCACGTAGCCGAGGTGAGGCAACATCTTCTCCATCAGCAGCATTCTACCTGGAGAGCTGCACACCACTCCTGCCACTGTCCTCTACCTGCACCTCACTGCCATGCACAACACAGCACAGCACAGCACAGCACAGTAGCACAGTCACTGACAGAAGTCCTCGTGGCCGCCGCCCACCACTGCAGCGTTGGCGCTCTGTCAACAAACACTGAGGGGCTGGTGGCCGCACCTACGGTCTTCACCTCTCCATTGTTCCGTGCCGGGATTACCGCAGGCCCCGCCTCCGCTCCGCCCCGCAGCCTCCCCGCCCCTCCTGATTGGCCGTCGCCGCCACCACAGACACGCTCCCAGCACCTCATTGGCCGGGGGAGGCACCGCGACTGAATGACAAACAGGGTTTCGATTAGAGTGTCCATTTCATCGACTTAATGGGGTTCCTATAGAGTTTTTCTGGGCTTTGTGTCAAGTTGTCATCAATAATGTGGTAGTTAAGACTGGTGGAGGGATCTGTCCGCAGCAAACCCGGCTAGAATAGGCACCAGATTGGCTATGTCAAAATGTTACAGCTTTTCTTCACCTCAACGGGAGGTCAAAAAAAGGGGAGAGGGGAAAAAAATCAAAAGAGTGTTTGAAGAAGCAGCAGGAGCATGTGGGTGCCTCCCCTGCCCCTCTCCCCCTTACGGCGCTGATCCAATACAGGAGCGGCGGCATGAGCGCCCCGTGTCGCAGGGAGGCCCGGGGGACACTGCCGTAATTTAGGGGGAACCGTCGTCTTGTTATGATGCCCACGCCCCGGATTTATGCTGACGGGGATAAATACTGTGTTTACACCTAATTCCGCCTAAATCTGACCAAGTGTGCGCGTCCCCGTGCAATCAGCGACTTGTTTTCAAAGTGAAATCATCAGTTTGATTGCGTGGTGTTGAGGGAGAGATCAGGCAGCCGCCGCGTCAACAAGGCAGATGGCCACGGGGCGTCGCTTTAATTATATACATTAGTTACCCTGTATTACTTAATTTCTGTTCATCTCTTCTTTCGATGACATTGATAATTAGTGATAAATACAGAGCCCAACTATTTTAATGTGATGAATACGTAGCCCCACTATTATAATGTGATAAATACACCGCATCTCTGTTGTCTTAACGTGATGGACATGTAGCACCTCTGAATGTGATGGATAGGGAGCTGAACTGTCTTACTGAGATTGTGTCGCACCAGTTTTCACCCTTTAACTTCCGCTGACATTTAATTTTAATTCTGGTTAAGGCCGACGGTTTTCCTCCTGGTCTGAAAGTTTATAATTAATCTACCGTAAATTAAACCTTATTCTTGAGCCGATAATTTAGCCACTTAATCCTGGCTAATGGCAACCGATTAAGTCGCTACTGAGAAGACTCGAGTTTTAAGGAGTCATGCCATAACAGGTCACTAAAGGCACCTAGAATTATAAAAGCATCACCACACTTATAAGCTTATTGGATTCTAACATACTAACCAGTGATACATATCGAGCCAAACTGCCTAAATGGATTCTAATGCTTTTTCGTTACACACGTTCATGTTATTGATGAGGTTCGACGCAGTTTAATACTTATCTGAATGGTCCTCCGCTTTCAAAATAGATGTCGCTTGCGTGCATGTGTTAACTGACTTTAGGTATTAACTATGGGAATAAGAATAAAGATTGAGGGAGCCATTTCGACAAGATGTTAGTTTCTCATCATCACCATCATCTTCATTGGTTTAGCTCTTAACAGATGAGGTGGGAAGGATGTAAAAAGGGAGTCGGGAATCATAGTAATCGAGACCTATCCTCGTCCTCCTCCTCTTCATCCTCCTCCTCCTCATCATAACTCTATCCTCAACATACACAGAGCATGGAAAGCATTAGAGTTTATGAGAAAACAATTATTACTGTCATCCCAGCTCAGTTACACATTAATACTAAACGGTGTGGGGCAGCATCAAGACACAGGACTGTATTAGAACGTACAAGAAGTAGAATCATCAAAGAATTATTGCCACATGGGGAAATACTGTTTACTGAAATGATACAGTAATTCAGGCCCGAAACTGTTGTATTTTCTCAACAAACAACCTTTCTCAATATGATTATATTTCTTCTAGTAGAACAAAATCGTGGGACTTTGATATTAAGACTCCTTTGAATTATCGTCATTATCATCAACATAATCCGATTCCCTATTAGGAAATGAGGTTAATAAGACCCTGAAACAGAAGACTGAGCAAGGAAGTGGAATTACAGTTATCATCATCATCATCATCATCATCATCTTATCCTTAAGTAACAAGATGGATAGGGTAAAAAAAAAAAAAGGTCAAAGAAGCATGAAAGTACGGAAATTATCATCATCATCATCATCATAACCTATTTCCTCCTAAGAAATGGGGTTAGCAGGATCGACAAGTGAGAATGAGAGCATAAAGCAATATAACCATCTGCTATTACTTTCAAAACCAATATTCCAATTACCAGCGGTCCTTTCAACGACCCAAATGTGTGTGATCATTTTTAGAAGCTGTCCTTAATCCTAAACTCTGTGATATGCAACTCAATTATTTTTTTTTATAATGTGATATTTTTTGTGTCACCATAAACCAGAGGCGCAGTGTAAAGAGGCGGGAAATAATTTGGTTCGCCTCATTTTTTAATTTCCTCGCTTGCTCATTAATGGGGAGGCAAAAATGGGGGTTCAGGTCATCACAGAGAGAGGATGGGGAGGATGGAGAGGGGGAGGAGGGGGAGAGAAGGAGAGGGGAGGGGGCAAGAGGAGAGAGGGAGGGGAATAAAGGAAAGGAAAATGAAAGAGAGGTAGGAAGATGAGGGAAGAGATGGAGGGAGAACAAGTGAGGAAGAAGGAGGAAAAGAGAAGGGAGGGGAGAGCCAAAAGGGTATAAAGGTGGGGGAGGGAAGAGTTGGGAGAAGAAGACAGAGTGAGAGAGCTGTGGGGGAGGGAAGAGGGGGAGGAGGTAGTGGGAAGTGGGATAGAGGGACGGGGAGAAGTCATTACAGAGAGAGGGGAGGGAGGAAGAAGAGGGAAGGGGAGAGAAAGCCCCCCTCCTCCTCCCCCAAACCCACCATGATCCCGCACCCGACATGGAAAATAACTAAATTAACTGCCAATATCACATTTTCTTATTGCTGATGATGTGGTGGTGGAGGTGGTGGTGGTGGAGGTGGTGTGGATGAGGTGGAGTGACGGCTCATCAGTGGGGTACGCCGTGTCACTGCCAGACCAAAAAGAGGAGAGGAAAAAAATCCAGGTACAGAAAAAATTACGAAGAGAATAAATGTGTATTGCGACTAAAGCCACCAATAATAATGTGCTATGTAGCGTATGATGTATCTACCTATTAATCTATTATAATTGTATGTCTACTGTATCTAGTATCATATTCTGGTAATTGGCTTTAAGAATCTGCCACATTATTCCTCACACAGTCATGACATCATAAAGGATTAGACTAAGTCCATGAGCCTTCAAAGGGTATTATAATTAGGTTAATTTCAAACGATTTTACTCCGTTAAAAATTAGAAACAACAACGCTACCAGTTCAAGGCTCAAATAAGGTATATAATTTTAAAACTTTTCCAATATCTCTTTACTGTAATTTCCTGCTTGCAATCCTACTCACAAAGCCCAAATTATATATCAAATTTGAATTGTTCGTCCCATCCATAAAACATACTGACTTCCTGTCTGTCTCTCATCAAACTCCTTCTTGCCTAACACATCACGCTGACTCTTGAAGTTTGTGTTAATCCCTCCAACGCGATTACTTACTGATCTGTTCATTCTAGCTACCTTTAGACGATCTTATAAGACAGATTTTGAATAGGAGAGATTAGAGATATCTATTATTCTACCCTACACCGCATCATGTGAGAAGTAATCTTGAAAAAAAAAAAAAAAAAAGCGTTTCTATCTCCATGCTATAGCAATCCATATTCTCACGACTCACTCTCTTCTCCCATATACTCCCCTACCTTAACTGTGGAAACTGTTAGCCTTTCTTTCCTCATTTTAACTCCCCCACTTTCATAAACCCTCTAAATCTCTCGCTCATCCACAAATATACCCACCCCGTTCTAGGTCTCCCTCTCCTTTCCCTTTCATCTTCCCAAGTCTCTTAACCTACACCTTACTCGTCAGCCTTTCTCTATTCACTATTTATATTCCCCTTCATCTTCTGTTTGGTTTATTTCTCCCCCTCCTTCAGAACACCCACATTTATAAACTCTCAATACACTCTCTCACTCTGCCCTTATGAAGTGTGGCCAAGTCGTCATGGTGCTGAGCTGGTAAATCTGACGACGCAGGTTCGAGTCCCATAGTCGTCAGGGGAGCTATTATTGGGGTTCAGTTTATTGTTATTAGTTTCAGTACGCTACCGTAAGCCCAAAGACACGCCATAAAAACACCCATGCCGTTACCAATACACCGCGCTGTATGGGATTCACCACTCCTAGCCACATCAGGACAATGACGCAGTTCTGTTTTTTGTTTTTTCCTTATTATTGCCACACCTGCTGGTAAAAGGTTTAAAGAGAGATGTTAGTAGTCCCTTCAGTATATATTGAGTTAAATAAAAAAAAATCGTAAGGGGGAGAGTAAGATATATTTATAAAAGATAAGTACTCAACGGGTTAGAAATTGTACTAGGAATTATAACATACAAGCTGGTGGCACGCTGGTAAGAGACATGTGATGCACAACACTTCCAGCTATATAAGGCGCCACACGAAAACAAGGACTGCTGCACCTCAGGGAAGGTACCGACTACCTACCGCCTACAGTTGGAATGAGTCGGAAGCAAATATACACACACACACACACACACACACACACACATATATATATATATATATATATATATATATATATATATATATATATATATATATATATATATATATATATATATATATATAATAATCATTATTCGTTCCCGTCTACCAGTCACCACACTTTCATTCACTCACATGGGGTTTCGTCACAATGGGGTTGGAATCAGACATATTCTGATGCAGATTGTCTGATCATGTAGGTCGGAAAATAGCTGGAGGAACAACACCACGTTCCATAAGGCTACGTTTCTGGCACGCTGTTCTCATTACCACCTACATTACGCCAGGCACTGAATGACGGAAAACTCTGAACCCAATGGAAAGGGATGTTGGTCTTTCAGCTTTTTACCGCGACCCACATGACTGGGAAATTTGTGTCAGGACATGTCCGATTCCGGCCTCAGTGTGACAAGGCCCTTAGTTACTCTCTTATTCATCTTCAGTATAGAAGGAAGAAAAATATATTCTGGTCTGTATAATATGCATTGCAAAGAACTAAGAAAGTGCTTCCTGCAATATATAAATATGTGTTGTAGAATGTATATTATACTGTATAAACAGTAAGCCTCACATAATTCTGTTGGCACTGAAATTCTCCAAATGCTGAGAAAGGTGCTTCAATTTTTTTTTTTTTTTTCAGATGTAATAATGATTAATTCCTTCCACATTCAGGCGCACACAAACAACAAAACTTAAAAGCTATTCTGTAATAACACAGTGGTAAGAGACAGGAAACATATTGCGTTAGACGTCACATCATCTTCAATACAGTGTCATTTTTGTTATCAAAAACAACCTGTGAATTATATATACAAATACTTGGCCCCACTTTTAGTGTTTTACGTATTCTTATAATACAGAACTATGAAATTTATCAACAATTTCTTATTGGGAAGTGAATGCGTATGATGATCATTATGATGATCAAACATAGTTTAAAGTGTAGATAATGGTGTTTACGTTGCCTACAATTTACCTAACCCATATACGGTATGTATTTGCCATATATTTGTATGTATGTATGTATACAGTATATGTATGTATGTATGCGCTGGTAGGGGAGCCAGCCTGCTGACTGTGAGGGAAGGGGAGGAAGGGAGGGGCGGCTTGGTGTGGTGTGGTGTGGTGTGCGGGGAAACAGCCTCCCCTGCGGGCTGTTACCAACATGGTAATGGAGGCGGGAGATGCATAGAAACCTCAGCCAGTCCCCACACGTACGCTCGCACAGTTATTTTATTGTAAATCTGCCTCTCTTTTCATACAAATAAGATTCTGGCCATCGCTAAGTGGAGAGTGATGTCGGTACCCCAACCCACCAGCACGGCGGCTCAGCCAGACTCACTCCCGAGTCCTGGTCTCTTGACTTCTGGTCGGGCGGCGGCGGCGGCGGCAGCGGCGGAGTCAGTTAACGAGCCGGAGGCGGTGTATTCCCTGGGCGCCAGTGGTCGGCAGGCCGGGCTGGCTCAGCACTACACTGATGGTCTCTCGCCCTCCCTCTCTCCCCAACCTCCACCACACCCAACCCCATACCACCCCTCGCCCTGCCCTGCTCTTCCTTTCCTGCTACTCTTCCTCCTCACACCCTACCCTTCCTACCAGTATTCTTCCCCACACCTTCCTTTACACCCTGTCATTAATTCCTGCCCCCACATCCTGCCTCACACCCTGCCCCTTTCCTCCACACACTTTTCCTCACACTGTACTCTTCATACCCATTTTCCTCTTCATATCTATTTTGATATCCTGCGTTACATCCTGCCCTCTCTGCCCTCAAGCCCTTCAAACCCTGCCGTTCCTGTTCATCACACTCTACTTTTCCTACCACTTTTCCTCCTCACGTCCTGCCCTTCGTGTCCTCCACAGCCTTCTTTACAGCTTACTTTTCCTGCCTCTTCCTGCCTCTCTAGCTCCATACACCCGATTTTCCCTATCTCACACCTTGTCCCTCCCTTTCAACACCCTGCCTCCCACCACTCCTCATCCACTCTCACCTTACTCCGCCTCACAGTATCCTTCTCCTACCTCACCACTCCACACCGTTCAACACCTACCCATATCTCCCATTCATGCCCCGCCCCACCCCACATACTCCTGTCCCGCTGCACGGTACTACTGGTATACCCTGTTTCCCACTCTTCACCTTGCGCGAGGAGAGAGTAAGTCAGAGTATTTTTCCATGATAGCTGGAGCATTTTTCATTTTTCCCACCCAGGTTTTATAGAGTGCTACCTTACAGTGCGCTGGCTTGAGCACTGTTTCGGCTAAGTGGGACCATATTAGAAGGACCTATTAGCAACAGTCAAACTAAAAACACATCCTTCATCCACAGGGCTGGGGGGTGGGGGGTACGGCAGGATAGCCCAGCTCGGTACAGGTGCCAAGCCCGGATAAATAGGGAGGGTTGCCGTCAGGATTGACATCCGGCCGTAAAACCGACCAAAACCAAAATGACAAATCAGCCTAGGATGGCCTTGTTCATAGTTCTTTTGGACCAAGCTGTATGGCAATGACAGGTCAAATACATCGACCCCATAGAGGAATGAGAAAAATGGAATATAAAGAAAGTGTCACAGAGTCGTCTACTGTGGAGTGGGAATTGTGCAGTTTTTCTGTTCTTGTTACCAGCGGAATACTTTTCACCCTCACCTCACCCTCACACACCTTCGACACCACCCTTTCTAACTTCACCACACCCTCAGTAAACCCGCTGTAACTTCACCATACCCTCTCTACTTCTTTTGTAACTTCACCCTACCCTCTCTACATCTTTTGTAACTTCACCTCACTCTCTCTACATCCTTTGCAACTTCACCATACCCTCTCTACACCATTTGTAACGTCACTATACCTTCATCAAACACTCCTATTCCCTTTGTAGCTTCACCATGTCCTCTCTTTACCCCTTGTAACTTCACCACTCCCTCACTAAAAACACTAACTTCTCCACACCTTCACTACATCTTCACCACATACTATAAACACATCCTCTATACGCAATACCACACCCTCCTCACATCACCACACGCTCACCACGCACTCTTTATCATCATCACTCCATCACCCTCACCTCTCCCATCACTCCTAAACTACCCAATCATCACACATCACTATTCCTTTCTCATTTACATATCATCACACCCTCCCCACATATCACCACACCCTCCTCACACATCACCACATCCTCCTCACACACCACCACGCCCTTCTAGGTCATCTATAAATACACCCTTCTCACGCATTATTTTTTCTCACCTTCTCTGTACCGTCCTCACACATCACTACACCCACACCACACACTTCTTTTCCCTCACTACACCCTTCCCACCCTTGCACACCCTCCTCACACATCACTACTCCTCTCTCACGCACCACCACACACTATTCACACACCAACACACTCAATCATATCTCCTCACACACTCTCACTACGCTCTCTTTCATCTTTAATCCCCTCCATGTGGTGACGATTTTTTTTTCTGGTAACACTCAAACTGTTTTACTCAGCTCGTGGAAGCCTCGAAATGAACCAGGTATAAACACTTCACAAACCCCTCAGTGCTGGTGAGGGACGCCTTCATGTGGTGGCACTGATATAATTGGGTGGTGGAGCTACCCGATTATACAAACGCCCCTCAACTCCTTCCCTATACCCCTGAAAGGAGGATGGTGGGCCGCAGGAGAGAGTCGCTTCAAATTTTGGTGAACCTGGGGCCACTACTACTGCTGCTACTACTACTGCTGCTACTACTACTACTACTACTACTACAAACACCTTCGGTACAATGACGTCTCTTATTTTGTGGTTACTACTGCCTGGTGATTTGATTCTGCTTAGGAACGACCTTTCTTAGTGAACTTCCATCAACTTTTTGGTGTATGATAGTTTCAAATGCCAGACGATTTTATTCATCTTAAGAGAATCTTTTGCAGTTCTTGATGTTGCTTAACCCTAGTCTACCAGGCCAAGCAAACCCGCTGACCACAAGTAAGCATTTGTTTTCATGGGGTCGTCTACAGGTACAGTACAATACATAAACCGTTCTGTCTACCGACGATCCCTTGTGGTAGACATTGCCCCGCCATAAACAGTTCAAGGTCCTACCCCACGGCGACAGGCGAGGAAATATGAGGAGGTTTGACTCCCGCGTGGACGCCGCAGCTGCTTAATGCCACATGTACCGTAGGGCCCTCGTCAACACCAGCTTTCGCTGTGAGAGGATTAATTTTCGTGTGCATTATAATCTTTTCCATTTAATTTACACGAAACACGAATTACTGTATTTTACACATTCGTCACCTTATACACACCATTACACTTTTCATACGCATCACTACACTTATCACACACTATCACAACCTTTACTCACAACCGACACACACACACACACACACACACACACACACACACACACACACACACACGCAATATATATATATATATATATATATATATATATATATATATATATATATATATATATATATATATATATCCCATTGGATCCCAGGGGTGCTGGGCGAGGCATTGCACTGGGAGGGTACTAAGCGTACCGCCCTCCGCCTATCGGCTCATAGTCGCGCTCATAAGTCCCTACCCGGGGGTTTCCTACTTTCTAAAGACTTGAAAAATCCCAGTTCTGTCCAATACTCGGGACACTGGGATCTAATGGGATATATATATATATATATATATATATATATATATATATATATATATATATATATATATATATATATATACTGTATATATACACGATAGGGACTTGATTTTAAGTCGTAAGTTTGCAATTTTCATCAAGGCAACTTTTCAGACCCTCAATTTTAACAAGTCAAACCCAGTGATTTCCACAGCATCTGTATGCTATGGTATATTCCTTCATTCCGTGGCTTAGCATTACACGCCGTTGCACAGACGTGACGACGCGATGAAGCAATTAATTTGGAGGTATTATTTCCTAATGATTACTGCAAGTAGTTCACTGAGAGAGAAAATTTGCTACAATATTCTTCCGGTTTCCGCCAATTTTCAGGTTTAAAGGCAAGGGAACGCGGTTGATTTTTTGTTTCTTTTTGGGAGGGAGAGAGAGAGAGAGAGAGAGAGAGAGAGAGAGAGAGAGAGAGAGAGAGAGAGATTCTAGAACAACTAATAAATCCTTCACTATACGAGTATTTATCGAGGTGTTGTACTACTCTAAAATATGAAATCAGGGAATGTGTTCATTTTTTAAACCAAGTTGTATATAACAGTGTTTGTCTTTACTCATTTAACCATCACATATTTCACCACCAAACGAGAGTGAGTATTAGTGTGAAGTAATGCATCATCATCATCATCATCATCATCCCTTCAAACAAATTACTTTCTGATAAATATTCACTACCACGTTGTGAGAATTGGCTAACGTT